>NC_136510.1:47683832-47698832 GCF_053919585.1 Euprymna scolopes | reverse complement strand
ATGCCGACGCTCAAAGTGTATACACATTTTGACTCCTCCCTTTACTTAAAAATTCACTAAAGATCAGGAAATTAACGAATTTTAATGAAAATTGCAGCATTTTTCAAATAATGATCGCAGAATATAATGAACTAATTATTTTTACTTAACTCTTAGTGAAAATGTTTTATTTTGTTTAAACAAAAAATACCTTTACTAAAGTTATGGTTTTCAGCAGTAAATAAAAAACGCAAGAATTTATTTTTGCTTTTTTAAAGCGTCGTAATTTGTAACAATAAAAAATAATTTTTACAGTAACATTACGAAAAAAGCCCCTAAAGTCCGTATTAATGTATTCGATAAAACTCGAAGAAAAATGAATTATCGTATACTATTCAGGAAATTAAAGATTCAATTAGATTCCTATTTCAGTCACCTAAATTATTTAGGGTGAAATGAGTTTAGGAATTTATAGCCAAACCTAAATATTTTTTTTTTTTGTAAATATCCAGATACGCTACTACAGAACACCGACCACTCTAATTTGTTGGGTGGGGGGAATGTGATGTTGGGGCGCGCCCCCAATGTACAAAAGTAAAATCTTCGGAAAATGTTAAATGGTGTTCTAATTGGTAAATGTCGGTGCGTTACTTACGGAAAATTTGAAAATTCGATGTTCCAGGTAAAAAAAAAACACAGATAAATTTCTTCCCCCCTACTCCAACTTGGTGTGCTTTCCTTTTCTTATTTTATTTCTTTTTCAGCTAATTTTAAATTATCCACCCAAAATGCGTATAATGTATTTTTGAAAATTATAAAATTCTATGTCCTGGAAAAAAATCCCCCTCCCCCAACGTAGTTTGCTTGGTGAAGCCGTCGTTTATGCTACAGCGTGCATGCACGTAGCATAAACGGAAGCTGCCAAATGGTGGAAAGAAGTTCGTGGGTTCAGGGGTAAATACCATGCAAACGGTAAATTTGCCCTAAGTTTGACTATCAGATTCGTTGTCAGCGACCTCAATTACCTATACAAAAACAAATTAGAGTGGTCGGTGTTCTGTAGTAGCGTATCTGGATATTTACCTTTTTTTTTCTTGCTTAAAAAATAGCATTAATACAGTAAGTTAGGTAAACTGACTTTTTCGTTTAAAATGGAATTATTTCCCTTTCGTTATTAACTTTTTTTTTATAATTTTTTTTTTTAATAAATATTTTTTGTTTTATATACATTAAGTATAATTGTTGAATGTTACTGTTTTGATTATATTCGTTTGGGGGCACAATTAAAAAATTAAGAAAGATTAAAATGAAGCGAAATTTAAATTTCCGTTCCATTTTTACAACAACCGTAAAACAGTGCATACTCAGCAAGTTTTATCGTAATTTATAAGCATATTGAAACACTAAATCAACATTTCATTTATTTTTTTTTGCACAATTAATGATGGAAGTATTTTTCTGTTTATTTTCTTAACATCTGTTAAAAAAAAAATAATTTGTACATTCTCTTGAAAAAAAGAATCGAACTTTTCTCTACTTTCACATGTGTTCCACTTTAACAAACTGAGCCGCAGCAACGCGTGGCCGGGTACAGCTAGTTTATATATATATATATATATATATATATATATATATATATTTATATATATATATTTATATATATATTTGTATATATATATTTATATATATATATTTATATTTATATATTTATATATATATATTTATGTATGTACATATTCATATATATATTCATATACATATATTTATGTATATATTCATATATATATATATATATATATATATATATATATATATATATATATATATATGTATATATATATATATATATAAATGAACGTGTGTCTGTGTACATTTCCTTACGCAATAACTCTGTTAATTTTTAGTCTACAGATACGAAATTTGATATACAGGGTACTGAGATTTGGGAAAATCTTTGGGATCCGTTTTCAGCCAGCAGTGTGTCTGTTATGGGGTCAAAGTTTAACAAGTTGACCTTTTAGAACGCTATTAACGTCTTCTGACAATTTTGAGTCTAAACACTTGAATTTATGGATACAGACCGGTAGGACATGGATCTAACTTTATAACTTTATTTGAGCCCCAAACAATAAATGTTAAGGGGTCAAGAAAGGGATGAAAGTTAAAAAAAATTGACCTCTGCAGTCTCTTCCAAATTAATCAGACAATTTCTGGTCTATATATTTGAAATTTTACATAAAGTGTATTCAGAGATAGGGCAAGATTTTCCATCGGTTTCGGTATAAAATTTTTGTTACCAATATATAAATATATGTATGTGTGTATGTTTGCATATCTGCCTAAAACTTTCGACAGATGCGACGGATTTTACCAAGATCAGTATCGTTTTAAAGTTCGACCTTTTATACGACGAATATCGAAAAATTGGCTAAAACATTAGTATCTTCATCTTCAACTAGGCAATTTTCTACAGGGAGGGGGTCACTTTTTTCGCCGATATTTTTTAAAGTTATCCTCTCCTGTAGATTGTCTAGCCTTAATTTTAAAAATGTCGCTTCCGGTTTGGCTGTGATCATAACAGCATAGACGTCAGGTTTTTACTCCGTTCTTTTCCTCCTTCGCGGTACGGGTTCGAGTTGCCTTCCTACTACCACTTTTTTTTATTTCAACAGATACATCCAAACATCCGGACAACGCCGGGTTGAAATGCTAGTATATATATATAAAATAAAATTATATATATATATATATATATATATATATATATATATATATATATATATATATATATATATATACAATTAGGCCGTATAGAGCTTAGTGTGTAACATTATGTTATACTTATCATTTTACTTGTGTTTGTTAAACGAACTAAAAACTAAAACAAATATCGGAAACTTTTGCAGATGTAAAAAAGGAGGAAGTTGAGTCTTTTTAGTTAATATTCGCTAGACTTATCAATATTTGTTTATGACGAATAACATGTGTTACTCTCGTTGGATTTGAAAAACCCTGCCCGTTTCGTGACAACTAGTCTTCTGTTAAAAGCGATACCCTTCCTTACGTAACGTGGGAAAGAGCGTTAGTCATTTGAATTCGTGCTAGTTGCCGCGGAAATCTACCCCAAGATCATTTAATTAAAACAAAACAAAATGATGTCATGATTTGATGGTTTTAATATAGAATAGTTTAGACGAAGGAGGGACTTCATTCTTCTGCTGAATTGAGAATTTAGTGGGTTTTTTTAGATGAGTAATTGAAAGTGAAAAATACGTATTCGACAATCAGTCCGATAAGTGAGATCTATTCTGAAGTTAATGACTGCTTTTGTCGGACTAATCTATTGCTATATGTAGTCCTAGGAGTTCTATCTTCCAATGATTTTCTCTCTCTCTCTCTCTCTCTCTCTCTCTCTCTCTCTCTCTCTCTCTAAGAAGGGGATATTTTATTTTATTTTGTAAGAATAATTTACTTGACTAATGTAAACAATTTTTAGGACGAAT
Source organism: Euprymna scolopes (assembly GCF_053919585.1). Lineage (NCBI taxonomy): Eukaryota > Metazoa > Mollusca > Cephalopoda > Sepiida > Sepiolidae > Euprymna > Euprymna scolopes. The sequence goes on along the minus strand of NC_136510.1, from coordinate 47,695,350 downwards.
CTGTGAATATTTAGTACAGTTATCTCTTGATTTGGTTTTTGTAATGTAAATTGGCTTTGCCAGTCACCAATTAGGAGAGTTTGTGTGAGAACCTAACGTTATAAATGTCTAGTGTCTTAAAGTGCACTAGACAACGGTAGATCCGAAACTGATCATCTCTGATAGGGTCAGTCTGATGAAGAGGGTATACTGTTGAAAAACCCCGAATTCTCTAGTGATCCACACATAGACACCATCGATGAGACAATCAATTATAAAATCCAAAGTCTACTGCCTGTTTTGTCTGTGACATTCAATTGCACCGAATGATATTATCAGTTATAAAGTTGTGCATGGTTCTACACAAGCCTTCACCACTATAAACAATGTATCAATATGGAGTTCGAACAACTTAATTATAGAACCTTGTACGTAGGGGTCGACTGGAGACTCTCCCCCCCCTCTCTCTCTCACACACACACGCACACATTCTCTCTCTCTTTTTCTCTCTCTCTCTCTCTCTAAAATTATTTTTAATACCTACAATCGTAGTGGTTCATCCTTTCGGGAATCATCAGTGCAGGGACTAACGATTACCGCCGGTCGGGAGATTCGAACCTGACCGCGAAAACATCTCTTACACCATTAGAAAGGAAACAAACTGAACAGCCAAGGTTAACCGTGGCGAAAATATTGTGTAAATCAACATTTATATGAATCGTAAATTTCATTCAAGAAGATCTTTCAATCACCGAAGACGCAATGTAATAAATAAATAAAATAAGATAAATGATGTTCTTTTGGGCTGTACGTGAAACTAATATATATATTCTTGGTCTTCTGGCTATGATCCAAGGGTAGTATCTGTTCTGTCTAAAGATGCTATAATGATATAGCGGGGTTTCCTTTCATGGAAATATATCACAGACTCCTATAAAGATATTGGAGGTAAACCGTACTACATTGGCACTACATTAGTCAGATTACTTAGATAAATGCTTTTACAGTTTTAACAAAAGGGCTACAATAATAGCACGGAGGTCTCCATTCAGGCTGACGTCCACAGAATGACCAGCAGCAATATATTATATATGAAAGATGCAGCTGTGAAATTTCCACATGTCCTGCTAGTATATATTAATTGATATGTCATACCAATTGTTGAATTTTCATGTGAACAACTGAAAGTGTCTTAATCTTTACGAAGGGATTTAACCTTCGTTTTACCCCCTCTGAATGAGACAAAATTAAACATAATATAGCTTGCATTACGATCCTTTTCGACAAGTAAATGTGTTCGGAAATCATTAATAATCAGCATATCAGTTTAGGAGTAAATCCTGTAGATACAAATATCTAAACATGAATACACATTAAACCTATTTAGATAGAAATAGAGACCCCCACCAGGTTCAACCATCACCATAACCCCAACCAGGTCTCCGTATTTTGCGGTACTCAGATAAAACCTTTCAGTTGACTTTGTAATACGAGATACCAATTTGCGATCACCTTTATCAGCGTATTTTCTTTCTCGGTAGAATAAAATGTTTTTATATGTCTATCAAGACGACTTTGAAAAAAAAAATCACTCTTTGAGTTAACAGATGAATTTTTCAGCTTTAAAAATAAATATCGCTTTTCCTCAATACTGATGGCCCAACTTTATAATCCTTGGAATTTGCTTTGCTTACAGCTTGCTAACCCATAAATGCCTTATCGTTGTTTATTGTGACGCCGAAAAGAGTGCGTATCGTCTAGAGGAAACAATAGGACACCCTCTTTTTTATACTCTTTCAAGCATCTAGATAGAGAACGTTTAAAAATAAATTGATATAACTAAGAGATGTAAATAAAAGAAAAACTACATCGTCTAATCTGATGTAGAAGGATTATCTTAATGTCGGGCAATATAATAATTATAAGAGTTTTAGAATTCCCTATTTGTCCCACGATTTTATTTGTAGCGGGAGTGTAAAAGTTGGTATGAATAAGAAAAAGTATATCTAGAGTTTTTTTTTGTCTTACTTGGGAGTCAGCACATATCAAAACCCTAAGGCCACTCAAGGATAAGGGTTAATGCATGTAAAGTGGTGTCATAATCACTAGGGCTATGACAACAGCATATTATTTTCCTTGTTTTGATTCTCATATATATATCCATGGATATCTTATATGTTTTTATGTAGAGTGATGTGGTTTTTGGTTAATTGTGTCTGTGTCGGATATATACTCGAGAGTCAAAACAATGAAAAGAATATGCTGTTGTCATAGTCCTAGTAATCACTTATGGTGTAAATTGGGTAGAATTTGATTATTTATGAGGACGGCTTAACAGGAAATTGTTTATAGTAGATTGGAAGGCTACCACGTTGTATTCAACCAGGAAGCATGCCAGCGGAAGAGTGTTCAAAAAGCGGGCAGTTCTGAAAAAAAAGCGTTGTTTATGGAATCTGTGTTTACATTTAGGCACAGATAGAGAGTGGAGGTAATCTCAGAAACCAAAAGAAGTTGGAACTTCTCATATTATACAAAGTTTAAAAAGGAACGCATATTTAGCTTATTGAAACTCTGAAATATGCAACTCTATTTCATAAACAGTTTTCTAAATTATATTTAAAAAGACTTTTGATTAATTAAAAATAATTTATAGTTTATTTATTAATAAGAGTTATTGTATTCCTGGTTTATACCATGTTTTCATTTATAGCGGGTGTGTGAGAGTTAGGATGTTGTTAGGGAGTTAGTTTGGAAAGGTAAAATATAAAAACAAAAAAGTGCGCGGGTTTGAACTGAAAAAAACCCCCAGTTTATATAAAAAAAGAAACAAATATTTCCCTCCGTTGACATCGTTAAGCACGACATTTCGTAAAGAGTTTTGTAAATTATATTAAAAAAGACTTAAGTTTAAAACAATTTATTACTTAAATTTCATTATAAGAATTGTACACACTATTTGTCCAATACTTTCATTTTTAATGAGACTGTGAGAGTTGCTATCAAAACAAGAATGTTGTTGGCGAGTTAGTTTGGAAAGAAAGTGTGGAAAGTGGAAGGAGTTGAAAGAAAAAAAAAGATATTAGCTTATATTGTAAACAATTGATGAAGAAACCTCTTTCTCACAGAAGAGATGTTGCGAGTTTGTCACTGCTTTATCGTTATTTTCATGGCAAGTGCTCGTCTGAGCTTCAATCTATGCCCCCTAGCCAAACTTTCACGAAAAACACTCGTCTAGCTAAAACCACTATCAATGATTTCCCACACTCTTTATCTATGCTTAAACGTAAACGTAGATTCCATGAACAAAGCTTCTTTCTTAGAACTGCACGCCTCTTCCGTTTGCCTGCTTTCCAGCTGACAAAAATGTGATTGTCTTCAAGTCCAATGTAAACTAGTTCTTGGCTAACCGTCCCCTAAGTAATCCAATTTACAAAATTCCCACTACTTATGTTTACTACGCTATAATTTCATTGACTAATGTATACCCATTAACCTTTATCCTCGAGTGGCCTCCGGGCCTAGATATGTGGTGATTCCTATGTAAAAAAAAACGCACACATACACAAACAAAAAATAGAAACAAATATTTCCTTTTGGTGAAATTGTGAAACATGTAACGCCATTTCATAAAGAGTTTTCTAACTTCTATTAAAAAAGACTTAATTTAAAAAAATGGTTTATTGTTTAAATATCTTCATAAGATGTTGTAATCCCGATTTGTCTTATACTTTTATTTCTAGTAAAAGTGTGAAAGTTGGTATGAAAACGGAAATATGGTTGGAGAGATCGTCTGTAAAAAGGTATAAAAAAAGAAAGTGGGGAGGGAGGATTGAAGTGAAACAGATACAAGCTCTTATCATGAACAATTAAAAAAAGAAACATATTTTCCCTCCGTCATATTATTTAGCATATAAGGTAATCACATTGGCAGTATTTTTTAATTGTATTTAAAGGGCTTTCAATGTTTTAAAATTATTTCAGAGTTCACATTTATAAAAGTTGTTTATTCCCGATTAGTTGGGCGCTACATTCAGAAGTTTACAGTTCGGTTGAAAATTCACCGCACTATAATATTTTACTTTTAAAATAATCAATGACAATTCATCTACAGGTGATAATAGACTTGCGCCACTTTCTTCAAGCAATCAAAATGGCTGATCAGAAATCAAAAAAGTTGTTAAAAAGCAAACAATAAATCCAGTGTACTAATTTATTACAGCAAACAATTATTTAAAAATGTGTTTTGTCTGCATTTATGTTTTATTTGAGATACGTTTCATATAATTTGGGGGTGAGAGTGAAGGTGCCCACTGTTAAATCTGGCCCAAATTGCACCAACTTTCTTGCTCAACAAGTTGAGTGTCATACATTTATTTTAATTTGATTTTGAAATGGGGCTTACAATCTCATTAGAACATAAAACACAGATAAAGAGGATTTTTATAGAATCTCCTTCATAAATCTCCATATATAATAATTTTATTGCAGAAATTTCCCTCTGGGCCAAAGTAATATAGGCTTGCAACAACAGATGCTACATACAAATCCAGTACATCTACCCTGAGAACTACTATCTTATGTAGATTACGACCGCAATTTATACCACATTCACTCGTGATAATAAAATGCTACATTACATCCGATGAGCAACACCATCACAATCGCCACATCTACAGTGGAAGAAGTTCCTATTTTTCTCACTCAATAATTAGTGCTCCCACCGCTACCAGTTCAGACAGGGTCAAATTCTATATTTTCCTACGCTATTGTGCTTGCACCACAATTAACTGATTATTACAAACAGAGACACACCATTATCTTTTCATTTCCCGTTTCAAAAATAATAAATTCCCCTTTTCTCAAATTCCTCCTATTTTGATTGGCTGACTATTCACATATACCGAAATCCACTTCTACAATAAATGAATGAACGCTCCAGAAATGATACAATATGGCGTCGTTCTGTACAGAAGAAAATCATGCTAAAAACATATTAACCGATTATGGTCGCAACAGAAAAAACAAAATTAAACATATTAACCAATTGCTGTCGTACTTTATAAATTACAATAGTGCTGAAAAAAACAAAAAAACAACAAAAAAAATTAAACATATAAACCAATTGGCGTCGCTAAAAAAACCAACAAAATTAAACATTAACTGGTTGTCGTCGCACTCTACAGATTACATTCGTACTGGAAAAACAAATAAAATTAAAGATATTAATCGATTAGCGTGGCTCTATACTCAAGACAATAACTTTTTTGTAGCTAAATTTTTACATTAGCTCCACCACCACAATTTTATTTAACATGACGACTTTTAAAGGTTTTGACTATGCTGATTACGAAAATTTAATTTAAATTTGGCAGAGACAAGTACTTTTCGATGGTTTGAGGTGTTTATTCCGAAAGCCGTTCTTAACATTAAACAGTTGGATTTGTCATCCCATGAGGTCAGTCCTGATATGTCAACACAATATGTTTTAATAATAATAACTCCATGCACCTGGTCCGATGTTCAAACGACGCCAAAACAATTACCTTATCTCATCAGTTGTCCATGAGACATTTAGCCGACTATTATTATACAGAAATACCCCCCCCCCCCAAATAAATAAAGTCAAAATGAAACCAAATGAAGAAGTAAAAATGAAATCAAAGTTATGGGTCTTTGACTTGGAATAACACTCTATGTCCAATTACTGACCGAATAGGGTTGATTCGGTATTAATTTTTGCTTTACCCGTAACTTTTGTATCTGCACTGTCATAAGCTAGCTGATCATCTCACACTCATACAGGTAGGTAGAAAAGTAACTTATCTTGCCTTTGATGACATTAATTTGCTGTATATTTGTTTATTGATCATTTTTTCGTTTCGTTGTCTGTACTAGAAAAATATGACCGAGTTTGTTGCATAGCTTTATCTTCGAAATCGCTATCAAACGCCAATCTCGAAAACGATATGAACAAAACCATAAATGTGCTTTTTAAATACCAATTACTAAATACCAATTGCTAAATACCAATTACTAAATTAAAGATTAAGTAATTTCATATAGAAATAACAAGTCCTAGGTCTACGTGTAGCGTATAACCTGTGTTCCCATCGAATCATCTCGTTTACCTGCTTAGCACCAACCAGAACTAAACGCTCTGACGTCAACGGATAAACGCAACTTAGTGACCAGGCCTCTATCTTTCGGAGGTTGTGACTGAGCCATATCGTATTTTGATGAAAGTGTGCACTTAAAATAACCTTATTTGTAAGATAGCAGTTTGTGCCCGGGAAATTGTATACTGTGTTTCTATATCAAGTCCACTCGAAAAGGTTGATAAACAGTAAAACAGACCAACTAAGCCGATCCTTTTAAATTAAAAAGCACAATGACAAAGAATGGATCACACATTCTGGGTCGAACTCTTTAATATCCGTGTGAGTAAAAAAGGAAGAAATTATTTTACTCCCTAAATAGATTAGTTTTAACTCAATGAGGCCCACTCCCCTATGTTGTGTCAATGGATTCACCCAGTTTGATAAAATAGTCATCTTGCGTGGAAACGTCTCGAATGCTTGTACTTTCAATTTGTATACTTTCCGTCAGCCTCTCGTAGTTTTAATCTAATTTCTTTCCATTATTCACTTGTCAGTCTTTCGTCCTTTCAAAGTACGTTGTGTTTTTGGGTGGTCAATTACCTAAGGTATTAATAGCCTGCTGGCCACCTGAAGGTTCTCCATGCCTAGTCTATTTACTTTGCTCCACTGTAACTAAGATATACGGTTGTGTGTGTGTGTGTGTGTGTGTGTGTGCGCGCGCGACATTGTTTTCTATATATTTTGCCATTACCCTCTTCCATGCCGTGGAAGACTGTAAAGATTTAATGCAAAGTCCAATCTTTCGTGCGGGTCTTCTTTATAACGATGATGCGGAGTTTTTTGTCTATACGTATGCAAAATAGTGAGTGTGTGTGTGTATGCGTTTGAAAAAATAAGTGGCGTAAGAGGATAAACCAAATTTTATAATTAAAATCAATAGTGCTGTATTATTTAATATATTAAGAATGATAAGTTTATTTATGAGTTTAATTACCAGTGTGCTGTTGGTTGTGTGGGGCGAACCTCCTTACATTTACAAACACGCATTAATAAGCATATCCCATCAAAGATTGGACTGAACAAACCACGTTGCTTTCGACCCTCTTCCATCTTGGCATCTGCCATAAACCAACACCTCCTTGAAAACCCAGCTTGTGCCAATATGTATAAAATGGAGGGCTTTAGAATCCTACATTGGGCCGATTCTAAAAATCACGTAAGGATTTTAGAGTCAGTCTCGATTCTTTAACGGAAGCCTCCTCTCTGACGACAGAAAGAATTTATTAAGTCAATAAATTAATTCGGAGACACATTTGAACTCCCCACTAAGCACCTCATCCTATTTGTACATATATTTTATTCAATTGTATACAATTATTTACTCGATTCATATTCCCGTTCGTATTTTTCCATCAATAGAATTTACACATTTAGTCTTTAACTCTTTCACGTGGTAGGTTTTAAATTCATTTTTTGTATTTGACTTACTCCAACGATATTACTATACTTGGCCTTCGGGACAAGATCAAAGTGTAGTATCTGTTCCGGCAGATACTGCACTTCTATTTCTTGTTCTCTTTCGGTGGAGGAGCAGTCCTTCACGACTGAGACAATTTTTATTTTTGTACCTTTTCTCCACGTTAAAAAACGACCCTGGTGTCTAACTCTGTCCAGTGGGGAGGCATAGTAAATAGGTACTCCAACGATTTACTTTTGATGAATTTGTTGGTAAAAGGAATCCCCCAGGTTTTCAGCTTATTTTTTTAAGCACTTTTTATGTTTTGTACTATATATATATATATATATATATATATATATATATATATATATATATATATATATAATGTGTGTGTGTGTGTGGCAATCTTGACAATAGTAGGCCGTATTTTGAAACATTTATAACATAGCCGCGAAAAGGCGACGTCGCTTGGGAAATGCAAAATGCAACATGAAACGGTATACATTTTAATAATTTTTGCCGCAAAAAGCAAAAAATGTCGAAAATTTACCCCTAATAATTATCTAGGTACGTCACTTCATTTTACTAAGGGTATCGTTTATTTTTTTTCTGTCTTTTGTAATATTTTAAAAAAAATTTTAATTAACATGTCGCCAGAAAAATTACGAGTAATTTTACTTCGTTTACTTTTTCTTTTGTAAAGTATTTTTAATTGAGAGATCCGTTAATTCATTTACGAGTATTTTTGATATATATTAAAAAGCAGGAGAGAGGCTGGCACTATTTTGTTTAATTTAATTTTTTTTTACTTTTAAGCTTAAAAACATTACAAAAGTAAAGGAAGTCGTTAATATATATTTTTAAAATGTTTATAAAACGCAACTTTTTTTTGTTTACATAGGAATCACCACTTATCAAGGCCCGGAGGCCACTCGAAGATAAGGGTTAATGGGTAGACAAAAGTCAATGTGATTATAGCGTAGTAAACATAAGTAGTGGGAATTTTGTAAATTGGATTACTTAGGGTGACGGTTCATCAAGAATTTGTTGACGTTGGACTTGAAGACAATTAAATTGTAATCAGCTGGAAAGCAGGCAATCGGAAGAGAATTCCACAGGCGTGTAGTTCTAAGAAAGAAGTTTTGTTCATGGGATGTACATTTAGGTTTATTGAAATATGAGTAAATTTTTAAAACGTATGCGGTTCATGTTTCGGGATGGCACATTATATTTTTAGGCCATATTATCTACATTTCAAAATACGACCTATGATTGTAAAGATAGCCAGAATATATATGTATGTGTGTGGGTCATGAATAAACGATATTTTGACATCGTCCAAATGCCTCCGCTCGATTTGTTTACACAATACGCTAATGGCAGTTTGTCTATCATTTCCCAAGATAGGGAGCATTATATATCTATATATATAAAAATGTAAGTCTTGGTTCGTTCGCAATTAATAGTCTAAAAACCACTGGACGGATGGCTTCCACGTTTTGGTATAATATGTTTACTATATCCATGTGTGTTTTTATATATTTCTTTTTAAGTATAACATTATACTTAATTTTTCTATGATAAATAGGTGTTTTTCTTTATACCGATAGGCCATTTTTTATTTAGGGACAATTATTTATTACCGCTTCCTGTCACGTGACCAGTGTTACAATTTAGCGGTTTTCCTGCTAGATCTGGAGATTTCGTTTGCAATCTAGCGGGGAATTCTAGAAAATCTGGAGATATTTGGCACCCACCCACCCGCAATTTTAGATTAAAATTAAAGAAAAGCGCTTGAAAATACTTTAAAACATAAAATAAACTCATTCATGTAAGTAAAAAAAAGTAGCATTTATTGCCTTTAGTAACAATTATTTATTGATTATTTGTTTTGTTTTTCACCTTTTTTCGGCTGACCATTCTTAAATCTCGCTATAAAATCGATTTTTCCATGTACATTTTAGGTGGGGGGGCATTCCAATCTCCGAAGTTTAGTTTAAAATACGACCTAAGCAACCCTGCTTTATTTAGAAGTATTTAGTCGAAAATTGTAAAAAGCAAGAAACAACAGCAAAAAACAAATAAACTCATACCAATACAGCAGAATTTAATTATCTACCAACCTAAATACTTTTAATATGCTAAAACAAAGTTTTTTTGTTTTTTATTTTTCTAATTTCAAAATATGTTGCACCATTATTGTGATGTTTAATTTGCAGTATATTTCAATTAAACTTTTATTATAATAAGTTTGAGTTTATGATTTGTTTCCTGAAAAAAAAAATAGCCTCTCTGAAAAAAAAACAAGCAAAACTAGCTGATAAAATATGTAAGCCTTCGGGGGAGCAAACCGCTTCAATATAATTCCAGAAACATATAGTGAGAAAACACGGAACATTTTATATATTGAATATACTATATTTATAATTTTTTTATGGTAGGAAGTTAAAATATGGAGTTGGGGGGGGGGGGAATTAGCGATTTTTGAAAATTTCAGATGATAAAAGTTAAAAATCTAGCGATTTTCTGGAGATTTCTTTCTCCTGATCTCGCGGGTTTTTTTAAATGTTAGTTGCCAACATTGCATCACTAAAAAAACACTACAGGCTTAATGTAAACAGAATGTGTTTACAATATCGGTAAATTTTCAATGGGTTTAATCACATGATTATTGATAATGTAACCATGTGATTGAAATTTAATTAAAATTAACCACACGTGGTCGCTTTCATCGAAAAATGGTAGGTACACACAAAATGAATGCCGACGCTCAAAGTGTATAAACATTTTGACTCCTCCCTTTACTTAAAAATTTACCAAAAATCAGGAAATTAACGAATTTTAATGAAAATTGCAGTATTTTTCAAATAATGATCGCAGAATATAATGAACTAATTGTTTTTACTTAACTCTTAGTGAAAATGATTTATTTTGTTTAAACAAAAAATACCTTTACTAAAGTTATGGTTTTCAGTAGTAAATAAAAAACGCAAGAATTTATTTTTGCTTTTTTTATATAAATAAAGCATCGTAATTTGTAACAATAAAAAATAATTTTTACAGTAACATTACGAAAAAAGTCCCTAAAGTCCGTATTAATGAATTCGATATAACTCGAAAAAAAATGAATTCTCGCATACTATTCAGGAAATTAAAGATTCAATTGGATTCCTATTTCAGTCACCTAAATTATTTACGGTGAAATGAGTTTAGGAATTTATAGCCAAACCTAAATATATATATATATATATATATATATATATATATATATTTTGCTTAAAAAAATAGCATTAATACAGTAAGTTAGGTAAAATTTGCATAGAATGCTCTGCTTTACGGTTGTAAAAATGGAACGGAAATTTGAATTTCGTTCCCTTTTAAATTCGGTACATTTTTACATTACGTCCAACTCATCGTTCACATTCGACACGTCAACTTTTATAGCTTGACATGTATTCTGGCAAGGTTAGGGGTGTCTATTCCGAAAGCCGTTCTTAACATGGGTAGATTGGTAGGTGTGTCAGAAATTTCGTGTAAAATAGTGAATAATTCCACCCCGTCTTTCCAAGCTTATAACTTCTCGAAAAATGTAACTCAAGCCCTAATGTTTTTTCTAATTAAAGGAGCAAGGACAAAGGTTTCATTAAAAAAAAAACAAAAAAAAACAAACAACATGTTTAAAAAAAAGGTTTTAACTTACAGGTAAATTTCTAAAAACACTACTTTTTTGTTTTAAATTTGAATATATTACTTATTGACCTTTTCTCTTCAAGTTGTGATATATAACACTTTGGTGAATAAATTATTTACTTTTTAATAGACATTTCAAAATGGAAGGCGTGAATTATTTTACCTCCTGTCTTTCCAAGCTTATAACTACTCGAAAAATGTAATTAAAGCCCTAATTTTTTAAGAATTAAACGAGCAAGGACCAAGGTTTCATTGAAAAGAAACAAAAGAAAAAACAAACCACGTGGTTTAA
>NC_136510.1:47651332-47678832 GCF_053919585.1 Euprymna scolopes | reverse complement strand
CAAAAAAAATTTCAAGAAGTACCTTTTGCTTTGCAAAAGAAGAGATTCTGAAACGCCGGGAATGGAAAAAAAACAAAACAAAAAAACACGCAAATGAAAAGGAACTGAGTTTGCGGCCACCCCAAATCGAGAACAAATCTGTTAACAAATTGTTACACACAAAAAACTTGCCTGACACCTTTTCATGTCGTGTGACTGAAAAGGTAACAAACAGACGATATTTACTTGCGCGGTTCTGACGGAAATGAAAACGCTTTTGTTTAAAGCGAGGACATTAAACCAATATTAATATGGGGTTTCAAATGGAAGTAGATTTCTTTTGATAAATTTATAATTGCGCGAGAAAATATTTTAAAAAAAATCTCTAAAAATGATGCAAAACTGTTTCCAAATAATGATTGAGGGATATTCAGTCAAAAGGATATTTAGCCGAAGAGACATTTGGCTAAAGAAATATTTCACGGAATATCTGATATTTGAAAAAACCTTATTTCCTAATACATATGTCAGTCAGTTTTATGTCGCTTTCCAACCAAGGGCATCACATTGATGAAGGAGAATTTATTTCTATTTAATATTTAGGTAGAGTTTAAAAGCATCACAAGTAAAATAAACAGATAAACGAAAAATTTCAAACGGTAATTTAGTTTCACAGAAATAAGCATTTATGAAGTTTTTCAAGAATTAATATTATAATACACGGATGCTCAAAATGTCCTCCGTGCAAATCGAAGTGGAGAACCCAAGCGCAATAAAATTAAAAAAAAAATGTACAACCTCAAGTTACCGATTTTGTTTTTGACCGCATCCATCTCTCTCTCTATCTCCCCTCTCTCTCTCTCTCTGTATATATATATATATATATATATATATATATATATATGTGTGTGTGTGTGTGTGTGTGTATACTATTATATTAAAGGAACTTTGTGTGTGAGAGTTCGTTCCCCATAGACTCCGAAACGGTTTGACCGCTTTTTAAAAAATCTCATACGAAGGTACTACATGTATCAGTCAATCAATAGATTTTATTTTTCAAAAATTCCGACGACAATGTGGGAGTGTGGAAATTTATCGATCCTCATTCAATACCAGACAACGTTGGATTTTCCTGCTAGTACACACACACATATATATATATATATATATATATATATATATATATATATATATATATATATATTATATATTAGTAGTCTGGCAAGATCACAGGGGAGACAACAAAGCAACAAAGTGACCTTGCAAGATCACGGTAGACAACAAAGGAAAAAAAAACTAAACAAAATTCATAATAAAGCAGCAAAACTGACTCTGACCTACCAAGACACTATATATATACAAACGTAGGCAAATTTGCACATATTTTACTGGTTTGAAAATACAAGTTCTTTTTATCAATTGTCATAAAATATTAACTATAGAATAATATTATAATCTTCATAAAGCCTTCAAATTTTCATGCAGGTTCGTCCCATCGAACCAAAGATATGAGTATTTAAATATTACATTTGACTACCAGTTTATATATATATATATATATATATATATATATATATATATATATATATATATATATATATATATATAGTATATGTATGCAGTGCTGGTAAAAAGTTCGCACTTGTAATTTTTTCAAAAACAGCAAATTTAAGCTAAATTTATTGTAACTACTAGCGGGGGTACCCGGCGTTGCCCGAGTGTTTGTTTCCGGGACGGGGGGGAGTTTTAAAAAATGTTATGGTAGGTAAGTAGGAGGGATCAAACCCGGAGTCATGAGTAAAAGTAGGAAAATAAAGTGTGAAAAAAAACAACAAAAAAACATCTGCAACGTTAACAGTTCGGCCACCAAGAAAAGTCCATTCCAGTGGTTTAGGAAAAAAAAAAAAAACAAACAAAAAAAACGACTACGGTAGGTCGGCGCGAACGTGAAAATATAATGTGAATTGTCCAGCACGCTAACCACTACGCCACAGAGCACTGCAGCTTACTTTAGTGATTTTAAATAACTTCACATGAAAGAACTACGAAGCCAAACCGGTGTTCTCTTCTCAACTGTTCCTTGTGAACGATCCCCAAACGGTGTTAAGTGGTGGCAGGGGGAGGAGGAATTTATTAGAGAGAAAATATTTTACCACTTCCATTGATCTTAACCGATTTTGGCCGTGACTTCTCAGCAGAAAAAGTATAGGAATCTAAGATTATCGAGGAATTTGAGACATAATAAGCCTATAACACATCTCAGATATTGTTCTGCCGTTTGTGCATATTATATTTGCATGAAATATCTTGAATTTTAATCCTATTAAGGTCAAAATCCGACGGGAAAAAATGAGTTCATTTTATTTATATAGAGAAGAGAAGAAGAAGAGATTTAAATAACCTATACCTGAATTCGCCTTTTATTCCTCTATAATTTTAGCTGTTCATATTTGATAGCATTGTCTTCCCTGTTAGAAGTAACTCTAGTACGACCAGATTTAGGGGCATCACGAACCCTGCTGGAGTTTTGGTGCTTTTTCACATTCTTTCGTGCCGTTTTCTCATCACATTTCAATCTGCGGCCGATTTCTCGATTGGATAAGCTAGAAAGGTGGAGATAAATTAACTCCTGGCGATCACTAAGAGAAAGTCGTGGCATATGGACTAAATGTTACGTTGTATAACCTGGAACAACAATTACGATTAGAGATGCTTTGTTGCTTTTTGGTGGATATTTTAAACTGATTTAGGGGCGATAATTTAAGGTGGTTTCCAGCGAATTCGTTGCTGCGAACTTTCTTTTCGCCTCCTCAATTTGAAGTTATTTTTTTCAATTGACGTGAACACTAGAATATTTCAATTAAAAGTCAAATATGAACAGTTAAAATTATAGAGGAATAAAAGGCCAATCAAATGAGGCATAGTTTGTTTAAACAGTTACATTAAGTTTAGCTTAAATTTGCAGTTTTGGAAAAAACAAAGTGCGAATTTTCTTTTTGCCGCATATATATATATATATATATATATATATATATATATATATATATATATATATATATAATTTAAAGGAGATTAGAATAATAGTCTAAAGAGCTAAGTGTATTTTAATGTAATAGTGAAATTACTAGTTTAATTAAAATACAGGAAATGCTCGTTGTAATTTAGATATATAATAAGCTCGATAGTTAAATGTCCTAGAGCTAATTCAATATTAAGTAATGTGATTTATAATTTAAAAATTTTAAAAATTTTTTAAATTTAAAAATCAAAATTTAATTAAATTAAAAATCAGTTTCATAAGAAGGAACAACAACAAAGTCAATTATCTGTACGATCGTTTCGGAAATCCGTGCTTTTTATTTGTGGTATACATGAAGTCACGTAGAACAATTATACATAGTTTTTTTGTTAAGCACGGTCTCCTCATCAGCAAATTTAGGAGGATTTCTATTGAATTGAAAAGACACCAAAAATAAACCTAGCATTAAAAGTAAGACAGATGAATCTTTTGGTTTTTCTTTTTTTGAAATCAGGAACTGTATTTAAAGTAGTCATTTAGATGTTTGCTATAGCTTTTTATTTTATATTTTATATATATTTATATATTTATATATATACATATTACCTTTTTTGTGCAATTTTATAAGTTCCAAATCTCAGCGACTATTGGTCAGAATTTAACAAATGAACGCTCGTTAGAAAGGCAATGGCTCTAATTGCGCAGTGCATCATGTGACATTTGCATTGAAGGTCGCACATTAATGAGGATCAACCATAATCCAGCGCCTATTTTTGGCATTTTATTTAACCTTTTAAGAATAAACAACCAATGATTATATTTTTACAAATAACATTTTTTTGAGCAACTTTTTGCTTAATTCATGTAATAGTAAGTATAAACGTTGCCATTTATGCCGCACATTAAATGGAACGTCCATTTTTTCCCTATTTTTATAAAATTTATATACCCTA
Organism: Euprymna scolopes; assembly: GCF_053919585.1. Classification (NCBI taxonomy): domain Eukaryota; kingdom Metazoa; phylum Mollusca; class Cephalopoda; order Sepiida; family Sepiolidae; genus Euprymna; species Euprymna scolopes. Next base: position 47,674,881 of record NC_136510.1, on the reverse strand, counting down.
TTTTACAGTCATAATGTTTCAATTATTGTCATTTGTTTTCTTAGTTTTGCAAATGAATTAAAAAATATAGAATCCCCCCCCAGCCTCTGGGTTTGATGGAGGGGAGACTAAAACTTGCTTATATAATTGCAAATGATCTGAAATAACAGGAAGCGGAGACTCGGTGATAAATATTTCTCATATGTTATATCTTCTCTCTTTTAGAAATAAGATCCGGTTATGAACATTTACATTATCAGATAATCCTTATACACTGTGAAATTTACTTTATATATCCCCTCTTTAGTTTTCACACACACACACACACACACACACACACACACACACACACACACGCACACACACACACACACACATATATAGAAATATTTATCAATGGTATGTATCTGATATAAATATAAAAAACATAATAAAATAAATTTTAAAAAATGTAATGTAATTTTAGAATCAAATCTCTTCTTGCTCTTATTTCAAATTATTTGAAATCATATTAGCAAGTTTTAATTTCCCCTCCATCAAGGCGAGAGGTTTTGGGAATATATATATATATATATATATATATATATATATATATATATGTGTGTGTGTGTGTGTGTGTGTGTGTGTCGTGTAAGTGGATAATTATATTTTAAAAACAATATATATGCCGCTCCCCATTTGTGGGTACCAAATTGGTCAAAGGGAAAATTATTCCCAATTTGCATTTAGGTATAAATGTCCTTTTGTATAAATAATTGAATCCTTCAAAACGTATCGCAAAAACAAATAAAATAACACACACACACGCACACACACACACACGCACACACACACACACACACGCGCACATATATGTTATGTATGTGATAGCTCATTACTTTTTAAGGTAGTATTATTTTGAAATCAAGTCAAAAGAAACGGGTTTATATTTTGTTCACGTCTTTAAAAACGCATTTAGGAACAGTACAATGTTAAATTCTTTCTTTTCATAGATTATCAGAACAAAACTGTTAGTTTTATACTTGGTTCTCTTTTTTACATATCAAATTAGACTCGTGAAATTGTACACTAGAATTACAAAAAAAAGTTGTTCTTCTTCTAGATTTTCTTTTCATAATTCGAATGCATGAATCAATTGTGATGTCACACATATTTCTGAATATGCTATTCAGGAAGGATGTGTATCACGCGTGAAGCTAAGCGGAAGACATATTCAAATGTTCAAATTCCAGACCGGAAGTTCGATACGCGCCGCTTCTATGTGATAAAAACAGCGGAAACGAAACCAAAGGCTGTAAAGACTTACAAAAAAGAAAATGTTTTGTATTTTCGCTTGAATAAAAAAAAAAATCGGTTGTAAATGTCGATGCTTGTACGAGGATGTACAAAACAAAAAAATTATTTGAAAAGGGTCGAAATGATATAGGGTGTGTTAAAATATGGAGTTTTACTTACTTCCGACAGAATAGCGTGAAAATAATTGGACACAGACATCCCTGGCGCCAGAAAATATAAAAACCTGAATATAAAATGTGTCGGGCATGAATTTAATATCAATTTTCAATAAAAAAATATTTCAGATTCTATATTTCTTTTTTTTTTTATCTAATTTCCTCGCAAGATAATTTATGACTATGACAGGTTGAAAATTTGCTTCTCGTCATTACCTAAGATAAGCAATGGTCAGCCTAGAAATTACAGCCTCCTTCACAAAAAAAAAAAATGAGAGAAATGGAATCATTAACAACATCTACATTTCTTTCGACAATTCCATCATATTCAGTACAAATAAACTTCAGTCTATATTTGACTTGTCTACTACATTTCAACAATAAATGCCCACCAGTCTTTGTTTACTCGCAATTTAATTATATGGAATAACACTTTGGTGTTCGTCTCATCAGTAGAATGAGACCCTAAATAAGGATCCACAAAAGTCGAATTATAGCGTTCCTTTTAGATTTTTGTGTCTACATTTTTCTCAAAACTAATATCTATCCGAAAAATTCTCAAATTATTCGTGAACAGATGATTGCCATCAGAGTAAAAATTACGGCAGTGCTAGAAGAGAAGTATTTCAAAATTATGTACAATTCTGCGCGTCATATCAAGTGTGCTTACTAAATATCGTCATAACGAAGACTATTGTACATTTATGACTTAAACCTTATGAACAAGTTGATCCTAAGAACTACATTTATTTGCGCTAAATATAGTTTAATATCAGACGTGTGAATGTTAGTAAGAGTTCCCCAGCATTCCTGAAATACCGTGTACTTCGATTGGTCGTCACTGGCTGCTATAAGTATGCAAGTTCGTTTTACCGTATTTTCTTTAATAATCTTAGGAAATGTATCAATCCACATCCCTTATCTCGCAATGGGTAAAGTAGTTATTTAGACTGGACTCTCGAGCCCTGATAGAGCACTTAATAGAGGGAAAAATTCGAAATAACAACTTCATTTCTCTCCTTATCACAGAGTTACAGTCGTCTTGGATTTTTCAAAATAAATAAAACCAAAATACTTGCTTGTTTTCCCTAAACTTTGAAATATATTTAACACAATGACAAGTCCGAATCATGTTTAAAGTTGGTTGGTTGGTTGTTTTTGTTTTACGGCATATCAACCCTTTTCGGGTTATTTAATGCCGAATCCAAAGATTTTGAAGAAATGTTTTTTAATAGAATATATTTGTTGTTTTCAAGTCGGTTTCTATTTAACCCATAGTTGGGACCCTAACAGGTACTACCACTCCGGGTCAGAGTGGACCTGGGAGCAATGGTAATTAAAGGGTGGCTCCACACTTCCCAAAGCCCACAAGCTGGGGCCTCACCACTGGATATAGTTTAAGGTCATATCCAGGACCCCCCATTGAGGGACTTTTACCCTCTGCAGGGGGGGGGGGCAGTCGGCGTATTCTAATGCCCCACCGACAGGGCCTTTATAGTTGCGTTATTTATTATTGTTATCTAAAATAGACTCACGATGCTTTTACTAATTTTAATCTGCATATGAAAATTCTGCTTGGATTGTTATCCTCGTGGAAATATCGTATCATGCCAAGAAAGATCAACATATATGCCAATAAAAATTTTAAGCTTTAAAACTCATGAAACAAAAGTATTACACAACTTAACTATTCAGTTTAAATTCTTGTTTTTTTTTAATTTGTGTCCCTTTCTTTTTTTTTAACGCAAGGTTAACAGTTTTCAAATACATTAAAAAAAAGATACCATTCTTATCAACAGTTTGACTGTTCGGCAGATCTCGCTTGCTAACACTGACTAGCATGATGTCACATTCGATCGCTTAGGCTTTGTATTTTCAAAGGTCACGGATGAGGTCACTGCGATTATTTGGGAATATACAAATGGCTTCTACCCAACCATAGCATGGCTGACAAAATAAGAACATTAATAACATTAAAAGATTCTGTTCGAAATTCCAATACACGAAATTCGACGGAAAGATTCCCGAGTTCGACAAGATGAACCTGAAGAATATTGGAAATTACATCAACACCCAAGTTATGAGCAGTAGTCTGAAGATTCCAAACAATACAAACAAATTAAAAAGTTTTTAAATGGCTAAACATTTTCCAAGAGAGCTCACCGGAAGTCGGCAGCTGGCGATAAAATATGTTTGTTCAACATTTACTACAGGAGATTGACTAAAATTCAAAAGACAGGGAGAACGTCACATTGTGAAAGCCGTTGAAAACGATTTTATTATTAGACGCCATACTTTTTTTGAACCCCACGTTTTATATTTCTTATTTTTGACTTGGCTCAGAATAATCGCTATTATGACTTTCCGTCTACAACGGAAAGCGACATTTTTTTCTCGGTTAATTTATACCTTAAACAATCGTAAATATTTATTTTTTACATATATTTTTCTTAAACTTAGGCTGTCTTTTTTAATTTTTCATGTGAAAATATAATACATCTTTATTTTGTGGTAACTGGAGGAATTTGCGGCGATGTTTTCTTGTCAATTAACTTCGGACAATGAATTACTTGGTTTCGTCTATCCAACTGTTACCACGTAGACTCATATCTCAAGGTTGATTTTAAAAAGTAAATAGAAACTCGAAGACAAAAGTTTATTTTTAGAATGCAGCGCCAAAAAATATCGGCCCATTTTCATAGGAAACCTTGGTGAATTCTGAATGTAGAATGTAAAGTCATTTTCATAGGAAACCTTGGTGAAAAGTCATTCTGAATGTAGAATGTAAAGTCATTTTCATAGGAAACTTTGGTGAATTCTGAATTGTAGAATGTAAAGTCGATTAAGAAAATGGCAAAATTATAAGTATAAATCACGTTCACCATAAAAATATTATCTATTATAATTAATATATATATATAATCAATAAATAGATAGAAAACAATACACTCGTTTCATTTCAATTACCCATCCACATTTGAATTATAACAACTATGTTTATTCCAAAAACAACATAAATTGCATCATATCTTTGTAAATATCTAAACGGCTATATAACATTTAAAAATCTCACTCACTCCTTAACATATTTTGAAATGCCAACGACTTTTTTCCGTTCTGAAATAGAATAAATACATCCTTTTCAAAACAAGTATATTTTCAAGTATTGTATTCTATTTTCTTAATTTAGTCACGTTACAGTAGTAGGTTGCCAAGGGGACTTTTAAATTTCATTAAACTGAATCTTTTTGCTTATTTTGAAAAATTATCAATTTTAAATAGAATTTTGAAACGTTAATTTGATTAAGATACTGTTTCGTAATTAAATCATTAATTCAACTGAACTTAGATAAATTAATAGCAACATTTGCTACAATGTGGTACTAAACTCTATGAAATTATTAGACGTAAATAGCTTCCAATACATAAACCATTTAATGCATGGAAATTTACTTAAGCATTTTAAACTAAAAATTACTTACAATTCGAAATTTACCTGTCGAAATTTTAAATACGTTTGTAATTATTTAACTTTCGAATTTCTTTAAAATTTTAATAGGGTAACAAAGTAATTCTACCGTTTTCAGTTATTGAGAAAACATGAAAATGTCTGACTTGTTTACGAAGGAACCGAAATGCACTCTGCTTTTGGATTTACTTTCGTAATTGGTTATATGTAAATTTCGTTTTCCTTTACGCTATTACCTTTTCGGTTTCAATAAATATTTAATTAACAACTACAGTATCCACTCAGTCCTGAGAGACAATGAATACCATATCACGGCGACTGCGCATATAATTGTGAAGTAAGGGTTGCGCAATGGCTAACCACAGCTCTCCTGAATCGGCACTGCTTAATTCCAGTGGCAATGAGAAATTCACGACGACCGAAAACAATGCGGAAATAAGGGAAAAGCACATGCAGCACCTGGTATTCTAAAATGGTCACCCATTCAGTACTGAATAGGCTCACAGTTGCTTATCGGGAACCGATACGTTAACGTGATTACGACCTATTTGCTTAATAATAAATCTTGATTAATAAAAAAATAAATAAATGAAAATCATGATTGTATACGTTTTTTTTTGTTATTGGAATGAAACTCAACAGTATCTAGATTATATATTAGCGGGGGGTACCCGGCGTTACCCGGGGTTTTAGAGGCGTGTGTAGTTGGGGGGGGTAAAAATGAACGTTATGCAATACGAACGGTCCGGCGGTGCCCGAGTGTTAGAAAAATCCCAAAAAAGTTTGAAGGGGGGGTCTCGAACTGGAAGCATTGAGGCGAAAGCGCCCCCCCAAAAAACAAAATTAACTAAAACGTGAATTAGGTCAAATATCAATTTCGCAGTGAAGTTTGTTTTGGTTTAGTTTCAGTAGTTCCTCATCACACTCGAATTCTAAAGGATTTTTTTTATTTTAATTTAAGTGTATTGCAAGTGAATTCACGATATCGTTGCGTTGTAATCATAAATAGTAAAAAATGCATTATTTGTGTAAAAATAAATGTTGAGTTGAAAGCACTAATAAATAAAGGTCATAGTTAGATTTCACGGTTAGAGTTGTTAAAACCGGAAGTAAGAACCGGTTAGTCCCGCAGGTTGCGTCTTACACTAAGTAAAAAAAGCATAAAGAAAACAATAATAATAATCGCGTTTTCGTGTTATTTTTTATTTTGTATTTATTTTTATTTTAATATAAGAAAAAGAGAAAGCATAAATCAGGGGAAAAAGATAAAAAAATAAATGTAAATAACCTTGTACGATTCCAAACTGGTGTTTCCTCGTAGTGTTCCTTGTGAACGCATCCGATGCGGTGTAAATGGGGAGCGGGGAAAGGAGGAATGTAATAGAAAGAAAAGATGTTGCCACCTCCATTGAATGTAACCGATTTTGGAAGTGGACTCTCACCAGAAAAAATATAGGAATGCACCAGTGTCAAGGAACTGTAGAGTTAATGGGCCTATAGCACACCTCAGATAATGTGCTACAGTTTGTACGCATTACATTTGCATGTAATGTCATGAATTTTAATCCTATTAAGGTCAAAGTCGGAGGGGAAAACTGAGTTCATTTAATTTATATAGATAGAAGATAGAAGATAGAGAAGATATACGTATATATATATATGTATATATATATATATATGTTTGAATATACTTTTCCTTTTCTTTGATTTGCTTTATTTGATTAATAATAAATAACAACAATGTGTAATTGTCGAAGTACCTATGATACAAGAAATACTCACACACGTTGTTGCCTCCTAAGTTTATCGATGTAGGTTTAATGTAATGGGCGATCCGTGACTTTCGGAAATGCTATCTATTTCGTTAACGTCGTATTACACAAAGCGACTACGTGCAGACATTTAAGGGATGAGGCGATAACAATGAGACAACAATAACATACAAGTAAATAACAAAGAGATATTGTTTACATTGTCATTTTTATTATAAGAACAGGTGTTGTAAGAATAAACAGTGTTAAGTATAGACTACATTATCGTTAGTATGTTACACAGGTAGGCTTCAGGTGTATTTTGTCGGAGTTGGGAATCGTCATGCCGAACTCGTGAAACTGCATGCAAAGATCCATGACGTAACGAATAAAGTGCTAAATAACATTCAGTTCTAAACAACATTATTCTGGAGATTGAAAATCCAATTTTCAGAAAATAAACATACAAAACTGAATTACTTAAGACTTATAGTCAGTCATGACTGACGGAACAAGAGCATGCTACCTCAGTGGATTAAATAAAGAGTACTGTTCAAAATTCCGTGTACGTTATTGTTGAAGTTCGACTGAACACATGGAATAAATAACTACAACACAGAAGTAAAGTAGAACAGATATATTGAAAGCAAGAAAGTATATACAAATATTTACATAGCGTCCATTGATATAGTCATGGGGAGACCGTTCTAGGAGAAGTTGTCGGCTGGGTGGTCGTCGAATCTCGATCTCGTGTCTCTCTGAGTTTCTCGCTGAGTCTCTTGTTGGGTTTCTCCTGTCTTTACGATACCAACCATATTTATATAGTTGACCCTCCCCCGTATGCTAATTAGTTAGATCCTATCACAGCAATAATCAAGCTCGATTGGAAGCTTCCCAAATTCATCAAGATACTCTGAAGAAAGTCGAAGATTACATGTGTTAAAATTAGAACCAAGATCAGAACAGTCGACCGAATAATGCAACCTTGACAACGTATTCTCATCTCCAAAAATTCAGAAACAGAACAGTTGTGTTGCTAGTAACATGGTGAATGACTGAAAATTCAATTTTCACTACAAGCGATAAATAAGATAAAAGATTCGCGATGCACTTGAATAAGGTCATAGGTTATTTTGTGCGAAACATTGTTAAAAATAACTAATACAACTAATAATTTCTGTTGCATGTGATATATCGAATGTTTTATAATCTACTGAATTATTCACATTCCCGAAACATGGTTTTAGTATTTTAGGAGTGAATCCGAATCCGTTTTGTAACAGAGCTGCTAACGCTGGGTTAGCAGCAATAGCAATATGCAAATGACCAAGCTAGATGCGCAATGTAACGTCACAGTAGAAATAAAAAAAAAATACACACTTGGATGGAGAGGCAATATTCAGTAATCGAGACGTGTTCGAGATGTAGAGGATTCGAAACGTGTTCGAGACACGAGAAATCGGAAAAAGGACGTATTCGAGACACGACTATTTGGAGAAACGGGATTCCAGACGTGTTAGTGATGCATGGGTGGCGTCAGAGCGGAGACGAAAAGTCACATGCGGCCGGAAAAGGAAAAATGAACTGTTTAAATATTTAGAAACAAATTTCATTGACAGAAATACCAGATATAAAGACTTCTCTCAAGATAAAAACGTGAATCGAGTTGTTTTTTTTTTCTTCTTCTGTTCCTTTCAATGGATTCTACAACGTGTTGGTCTATTAAATTGTATCGACACCGTTAAAAAAGATGTACGACGTTACAATTTCAAGTAAATCAGGTGATTAAATTAGGATTCAACCATCATTTTTATATAAAAAATAAAACAAGCGGTTATAATTTCTACTTGAATATGTAAAAAAAAAAAAAAAAAGAATCCAAGTTTGGATGATGGGTACTCTCCCTTCCCATAGTTGAACATTCTGGTCATCCCCAATATTTCAAAATAAATATTTTTAAATAATTGATTTTAAGCATAAATACATTTTTCTAAGTTTTAGGGGACTGCGTCTCCTCCTCTAAACTTTTAAATAACCCCATTTCATATTGAAAGAAATACTACTAAGAATAATGATTTTGTGGCTGTTTAGCGTAAATAGACACACCCTGATATTATTGTAGTTCTTTTATTAAAACTGCAAAAGTATTTATTTAAGCAAACAAGGAGGCCCGGCGTAGCCCAGTCGTAAAATACGCTTAAATATTATATTTCAATTTATGCAGATTTCGTATATATTAATATAGAATCAATTTTCTATCAATTTTTATATAAAAATATATATTATAAAGTTTTGATTTAAAAATATATATATATATATATATATATATATATATATATATATATATATATATGTATATATATATATCCATATGACTTGGGTACATCAGCGTCACTCAAAACCGACACCAAAACTTATGAAGAATATATATATATATATATATATATATATATATATATATATAAAATATAAACTTGAGATCCTTTAGCTGTAACCGAAACGAAACTTATGAAGAATTCTTATTAAACTTATTTATTACAAAAAATGGAAGGTCATCTTCTAGAATATAAATCTCACCTGTCTGTTCGTCTGTATGTATGTATGCCTAAAACTTTCGACAGAGACGACGGATTTTCAAGACATCGGTATCATTTTGAAGCTCGGCCCTACTGACGACAAATAACGAAAAAATTGATAAAACATTAATTCCATCACCCTCAAATGGGCACTTTTCTCTAGAGACGGGTCGCTTTTATCGCCGATATTTTGGAAAGTCATCCCATCTTTTAGATTGACTAGCCTTAATTTAAATCTTCGCCACTTTCGTTTTGGCAATGGACGCAGCATAAAAGACGTTACATTTTTTTTTCACGTTCTTTTCCTCCTTAGCGGTACGAGTTCGAGCCTGTCTGCCTACAACCACTTTTTTGCTCAACACACACCTCCAAACACACAGGCTAGTAACAATTAAATGACAGTCACTCGGAAGAAAAAAGATGCAAGCGTGACAGAATAACACACGTTATCGTATTAATATACAGAGAACAATAGTAGTAAGATTAACCAAATATCAATCTTCATTTACGAATATTTCTACAAAACAACTTATCAGAAGTGTCTCCACGTTGCAACACTACTACTACTACTACTACTACTACTACTACTACTACTACTACTACCCAAAATATAATAATAAGTGTACTAACAATATAAATATAATAAAATTATAACAGTATAATAATTTAACAAATCTCATACTTTATTGCAAACACGTTTTTAACTGCTATTATTCTCACTACTACTACTACTACTACTACTACTACTACTAATAATAATAATAATAATAATGATAATAATAATCACAAGTGCATACGTGTAGCAATATAAATATTATAAATTCCATTATTACTATTACTAGTAACATGTGGTAATATGAATACTATATAAATAATATAATAATATAATAATAATATCAATAACATTAACAAAGTATTAGTTTTTTATCACCAAAAATGACGAATTATCTGAGTGTGACGAAAAAATATCCAATTATCACGAATTAAGCAGAATAATTAAAAACATAGCTAAATAAATTAAGCAAAGCAAAGATAAGAAAATTATTTCAGCGGAAATTGTTTTGATTGAGACAGGACAATATAAACAGTTATGAAATAAAATAATCTGCTATTCTCGAATCAAACCCAAGTTCTAACCGTAATTAATTAAAATAGATTAATTTCTCTGGAAGGAATCCGTTATATTTTGATTACATAAACCGTATGATTTTAAAAATGTAATGTTTTGATTACATAAATCGTATGATTTTAAAAATGTAATGTTTTGATTACATAAACCATATGATTTTAAAAATGTAATGTTTTGATTACATAAACCGTATGATTTTAAAAATGTAATGTTTTGATTACATAAACCGTATGATTTTAAAAATGTAATGTTTTGATTACATAAACCGTATGATTTTAAAAATGTAATGTTTTGATTACATAAACCGTATGATTTTAAAAATGTAATTTTTTGATTACATAAACAGTATGATTTTAAAAATGTAATGTTTTGATTACATAAACCGTATGATTTTAAAAATGTAATTTTTTGATTACATAAACCGTATGATTTTAAAAATGTAATGTTTTGATTACATAAAAATGACTAAAAAAGAAAGCTAATATGTATAAGTAGTAATAATTATTCTTATATTCTATGAAACAAGAATAGGAAGGAAAAAAAAGGGAGCAATCATTAGTTTAACAGAGAAAAAGCGACTAAACACGTGTCCGCAGCTAATATATTTAAAAAACAAAATGGTGTGTATATGTCACTCCCCTTTTCGGGGCACCGCATGGGTAAGGGAAAAATATTCTCAATAAGAATTAGGGTAATGCAATCCACCCAAAAATGTAAACAAAGAAATGACAACTATATATACATTCACACACACACACACACACACACACACACACACACACACACACACACACACACACACATATATATATATATATATAATAGCTGAGAGACCCGAGGTTGCCCGGGATTAAATGATGATCAACGAATATTTCACATTTCTATATTTTTATTGTCATCGAAAACCGTGAAATCGCCCGGGAGGAAGCTTCACATGCCTCCATACAGTAACTTACTCCAAAATATGTGTTATTCTACATTGCATTCTAGAAAACATATTGTTTTTTTAATGAAATTATTTGATATAAACTTCTTTACAGCTAATGGAAAAAAAAAACATTAAAAGATTTACGTGTGGAGTTCTAACCTAAGACCACATCATGCAAAAAACAAAAAAACAAAAAACAAAAAACAAAAAAAAAACACGATGTCAACTTACCCACAGTAGAATTTTCACAGCCCGTTGGTCTATTATTGTTCCTAAGCGACAACATGGAACAATGGCTTTAGCGATGATCGATAAATTAAAATAATGGTTTCGATTATCGGTAATTATCGGGATATTCTGAGACAAAACCTAACTAAGATCACTTCCAGACTTATACACTAAAGTTCTGTAAAATTTAAAGAAAATCTCTTTAGCCGTTTCAGAGTCTATAAGTCTGATCGCCGCCACTCGCCGAGCTCCCGCCGTCGCTTGTGAAAAAGGCATGCTCCCTCTTCCGGACCCGTATCGAGGCTGAAGGCGGCTACATTAAATAGATGTCAGTTCTACTATATACTCAAGTTACCTGAATTGCTTTTTTCAATTAAAGTTTTAAAATAAAGCTGTAGTGTATTCTTCTTTAGGACGACAACTTTATCGTTCCACCCTGTATGTCTTTGTCGCCAATGCAGGTTTTGTGGATTGGTGCAGCACGTTTAGACAACTATCTCATGCCTTGTTTATTGTATGTGCTTAAACACTTCCATATAAATAATGCATTAATATAGCCGGTATGTAACATCTCGTTATTTACTCTCCGAATGGCTATGAAATGTGTATATTATTCATACATGCATAAGACACGTATAGGTGATGTATGTAGGAGTACAGCAAATATCTGTAGATTGTAGCTGTTTCTTTTGTGTCTCCAGTGAGTTTTCTTGATTCATATTGTGAAGACGTGAGCGACGACGACACGGCCAGATGAGAACGAGAACGGATGATGAAAAAGATGAAATCCACGGACACAAAAGCGTTTAGGCGACGGTTGTTGGGAGGAAGCACATGTCCTTACAGAAGAATGAATAAACATTTAAAGTTAATGACAGTAAAATAAAAATTAAAAAACATGTCTACTTATAAAAGAAATGCTACTTGGGGTAATTTTAGAATAGTTATGAATCGAACGACAAATTTAACCCTAACCCATTCTGCCTAATACACATTTCATATCATAAAGAAATGGATCTACAAATGTCATGGAACATTTACGTTGGTTTTTACACACAATTTGCTTCAATTGCTACACTTAGGTTTCATCAATCGTTTCAAGTTTCCGGTTTTAAACATTTCAGCTTTTACCCTTATTTAAACATTAATTTTAGATATCGTTTTCGTTTTACTGCTAGTATTTTGAAATGTCTGTTCTCACCATTCTACTTTTCTACCAATCTTGTTTAAAAGTCAACATCAGTAAATTAAACGAGTTATGACAACTCAAAGGGTGCATACGTTTGAGGGATACCCTACATATATACAACATACACTCTTTAAATAACCATAAAACCAACATTTATTATAAGAAAGAAAAAATTTATACACCAAAATACTGCGAACAAATATAGAAACAAGTTAATTATTGAAAATATTCAAATTATTGGCCAATGTGGTCCATGAACAGCTGACAACGCTCACTGATTGAACCGAAAACGTTTCTAATCAGTCCAATTGGTATGTTGACACATCTTCTTTCAATGGTTGCTTTCAATTCATTCATTGTAGCTCGTTTTGTGGTGTGAACCCTGTGTTTAACATGCCCCACTTATCTTCCATTGCCCCCCCAAAAAAAAGAGAAAAAATTCATTGGAATGGGGATCAAATCCGGTAAGCGTGGACAGTACTCAATACTTCCTCTTCGTCCTAACTATCTGTTTTGCATGTGACTATCAAGATATACTATTACGTCATGATGATAGTGTGGAAGTGCTCCATCCTGCTGGAAGTGCCATTTTGTATTTCCTAACATCTCTTGGGAATATGGTATAGCGTATTCATGTAGCAAGTTGAGATAATTTAAAGAATGTATACATTTTATTGGGACACCCTCGCCCCGTACCGTGCGGGACCCGAACAACAAAGTTCAGAGTGTAGTATCTGTTCCGACAGATGCTGCAAGCAAAGACCATTGCTCTTGTAGTAATGAGTTTCTAGTCCATGTAGGGGCAACCCTATATACCAAGAGACTCTCACTATTCAGCTCCCATTTACCACCTCTCGGGAGCTGGTCCCCATTCCCCTCCTCCTCTCCACATTAAAAACGGCTTCATGCCTAATTTGCTCTCGTGGGGAAGCAAATAAATACACTCTGTATATTTTTTCCATAATGTCAAAATCAGACCCAAACAGCAATTTACGTTATAAATCAATACATAATTTGAACTTGATTTTTATTAGCCTTTATCACTTTGTTATTGATCCGAATATGATTTAGTTTACTAAAGATTATTTTTTATAATAATTAAGCCAATGAGGGATATTGTTAGACCTTTAGTTTTATGACTTACACTAAACCAGCCGCTTACGAAATTGATGACACTTACCTGTGTCTACATTTCGATAATTGTAGACTATCTTTGTACTTAAAATATAATTACGAGGATGGCTGTAATTTGTAAGGATACAAGAAATCGTTCAATATTTAGGTAAATGATTATTCATTTTAGATAGAGGATAGCCTTATATGCGAGTAAGTGTTTAGAGCGATAAAAAGAACCTTCACGTTAAGAAAATAAAACAAAGAAGAAAAAGAGCAATGGATCTAATGCATTATTAACTCCAAGAAAGATTTGATGAGAAAGAAAGATCAAGAAATTTTAGGATCGATTTTTTGAGTCTTATTAAACGGAAGAAGCCATTTTGGTACACTAATGCATTGTTTCGTATTTGTTATTACTATTAAAATATTTTAAAATCCTGTAAGAATCCGTTTCATTTTAGACAAATACAAATAAATTATCTCTAGAGGCCGTTGTTTTTGTGTGGTCGAATTTCGTTTTTTTTTTTATTAAACAATATAGGCTAACATGCTTATATCTTGACGTATTTCCTGTATAGATGTCATATTTTCGCGTTTTCTTTAGACAATAAATAGTATTTATAAGAAAGCATATAATTCATGCAATTGAGCTTTTACGAATCAGTAGACATGAATTGATTCTTTTATATTTAGTTGACAATAACGTGTATTATCTACCTTTTACCTTTCCGTCTAGATTTCACGACTTTTCAAACATGTCTGCACGTAGAAATAGGTAAACGGTATTGAGTTTTGGATTGGACCAAGATGTAGTATATGTTTCGATATTACATTTCATCTTTTCTGACCTCTCTCAGTGAAGGAAATTCTTTCTAGATTGGTACAATTTCCGTTTTTTTTTTGTCCCAATCTAGAGTGCACCTTTTAGGAAATCGAATTATTCTTACATTAATCAGCCCCCACCCCCACCCCCGGAGAGGTGAGTGAATAGAAACAGATGAAAAGTATTTTTTTTTACTTTTACAATGTTATATTAAAAATGATTTGCCCAATCGTTGTCCACGTAAAGGTATAAATGATATTGTATTGGTAACGTGCAAAAGTGAGCATGGCTTATAAAGACGGCATGTTTTAAACGGATATATCTGACGGTTCGCTTGGGTTAAAATTTGATTGTATTTACAAAATAATGGCGTAAAATTTATCCCTTTTACGCTGGAAATAAAGTATTAAAATAAAAATCGTCCTAACTGTGGTTAAAAAACATAAACTCAATGAACTTTGAAATTTTAAGAAAGAAAATTGTAAAATTTATTGAAAAATACATTTCTGCAACTATTCCAAAAATAATAAGTAACGTAAAACTTTAATATTCTCAATGAATGAAATGAAATTCTTTTTACTAAAAATTGCATAATTATCATTAATATATACAATTGCATTAAAACTCAGTCATTTAAAAGGTTAATAAAATAGTCATCAAGATGGAAGACAATAATAACAAGAACATTTAATTATTTTTTTAATTTAAAAGAAAATTCTATAGAAAATACGCTATTGCAATAAATCAATTACAATTAGTTTCATGCAATTTGTTTTGTTTCGATATCGTCTGCTGTCATTACTTTTTAATGTTTTATTTTTTAGTTACTTTCCGATTATCTTTGAATATTTTTGTTCGGCCTTTATCTCATTTACAGAAAATTAAACATGTAAGCAATAAAATCTTTAGTAATTGGAATTACAGGGTGACCACTCCCCCCCCCCAATAAAACAAAAGCTAAATGGAGGCCATCTAGAACATATGCTGTAGAACGGAGAAAAAAAGGCCAAAGACCCTAGTGTTTTGATGTGATGTTTTGAATATAATAAACTAGTTATGACCAAAGTTTCATTTCATTCGGACAAAACACTAAGAAACGGGGCCTAATTAGAGTTGGGACTGTTTTGTGGGGTCACCCTGTATTATTAAACGATTCAATTTTAATTTTAATTTCAATTTTAAACAAAAAGCGCATTCTAGGTGTGAAAAAAGCAAATTCAAATACAATTTATTATTAATCGTAAAATAGAGAAAAAGCAATTATTCAGTAACCTCTACTTATATAGAAATGTCACTTTATGTGCATATGAGTTAAGTTCCATATGGACTCCGAAACCGCTGCGCTGATTTTTTTTAATTTCACAAAAATGTAATTCATGTATCAGTGTTCTTCAAAAGGTTTTGTATCAGAATATCCTCCAAAAGTATCGAAAATCGATACTCGGCAAAATTGCATTAAAGGAGGAACAGTCCGATTTAATCAAAGTTAACTCTCTTATATAGCCTAACATCACACGTGCATTTGAAAAGTTTTATCACCGCACAAATTGAAGGGCCGGGCGTATAAAATCAACAGTAAGTTATTTGATAAGACAGGGGCACGTTCGAAATGAGCGCTTCTCTTTACAAAACATTTTTACCATAATACTTGACTTTTGAATTTTAAACTTTAATTCAAGACCTTATGTAAATATAATTTTATAAAATCAACAGTAGCTTCTATACAGTGTAATGCAGATTACACTGTATTCTGAACTAAGTTACTACGAGAAGACATGTGAAGCCTCCTCACTGTACACCATGGTGGGCCTCAGACTATAGCAGGCAATCAATTTGTAACGTTGTTTTCTCTAATTGACCATCACGTGGGCCGGTCCTCAATACAGGCACAGCTGACTTTCAATATACAGCACCAGATACACTTGTCAGGCTGGTCGACTCGCTTTCGAACGGGTAAGAGGATGAGGCTCCTACTTGTTGAGTGTAACTTCCCAATCGCCACCATTTTCTTTCATTTTCTTTCTCTTTTCGTGTCCTGCGACCATCGCGAAAAGTGGTATAAAGTAGTCAGCGCCCTAAAGGAACAACACTGCTCTTACTAAAATAATTTTGAATAGCTCGTAAACATTCTCTTGTGATATATATATATATATATATATATATATATATATATATATAAGGAAAAAGGTATTTTGCTTGAAGCATTGCTGGTAAATAGATATAGAGAAGTACAAAAAGGTTATAGCAATGCAGGAATTGGTGTGACGTATGAACAAAAATGAGCAAACAAAAGAGCTAATATGTTTTTATTATATTTTTATCTTCGTATACGCATTTATTTTTCAATATAATCACAATACAAATCAGTAAACATAAACTTAATGCTTTATATGACCGAAATAGTGGTGATCCTAATATTTCGAGAATGTCATCTCTTTTTCAAAAGCGAAGGGACCAAAAAATGTCCTTAAAAACATTGAAAATATCGTAAAGCGGAATCAAATCGGTTTCTTTTATACCAATAGACGAACAATCAAATCACACACACACATATGCACACATATATACACTCATGAGCAAAAAAAAAAAAAAAAAAAATGGGCCAAGAGTGAAAGAAGGAAAAAATCGATGTTTCAGTATTTTTCCATTAATTTTTTAAAATTGTAACTGAAAATTTCTATTTTGCAGATCATTATTATTATAGCATATAATAATATGTGGAAGAATGAATCCTAAAAATGGTAACACCGCATCTTGGCAAGGATCTAAAAAAAAAAACGAATTGCAGGGTTAAGGCAGTCGAAAACGGCTTACAAGCAGATTTTTGAAAATGTGAAAACATCTCTTTCTGTTCTGAAGCGAATTCGTCGAAGGTTCGAAGTCGAACGCTTGTGAAAAGGGAAATCTGGATCTGGTCGCCCTAGAGCCCCCATTTTGAAGGACGACTACAGGCTTAAATGAACTGTTTTGAAGAATAAAAAAAACTTATGTTGACCATAGCAAAGAATTCAAAACAGGGTCTAGAAATTCTCTTTCTAGATATACAGTATCTAGACGAATGAAAGAAATGGGATTTTCTTCTAAAATGTGTGCAAAGAAGCCATTTTTATCTTAGAAGAACATCAATGGTAGAGATTTTTCACGTATTATAGCAAGAAAGATACAGACTGGTTCAGGAATGTTTCTGGTCAGATGAATCAAGATTTTGTCTTGTTAGTGATGCCCCTGATGCTCTCGAACGGTGCAATCGAAGAACTGAAGAAATATTTTCGTCAAGTTGCATAAAAACGACAGTTAAATACGGGAATGGAGGGATAATGGTATGGGGAACTTTTACTGCAGCAGGAGTTGAGGAACTTATTAGATGTGAGAAGTCAATCAATGCAAAGGAATACATTCGAATATTAGAAACAGGACTGTTACCAAGTATCCAGAAGCTGAGAATATCCCAGAACATTTTTCTTTCAACATGATAATGCCCCTGCACACACTGCTAAAGTCACAAAAAATGTTTTTCTGATAATTCAATTAATGTGATATTTTGGCCAGGTCAAAGCCCCGATTTAAACCCAATCTAAAATATTTGGTCTCGTGCATTGGCTGGAAGAACCTTTTCGAATAATGACAAACTGTGGGAAGCTGTGCAAAGCGAATGGAATAGCATTGGAGTGTTCCACTTTGGTGAGAACATATCTAAAAGGATTGATCTTTTAAAGAAATCAAAAGGGAATGCGATTCCATCCTAAGCATTTATTAAAGTAAATGTCTTGTTCTGAGTTATTAGCCTCGTTTAAGTTTCTTTGTTCAATTGTTTATTGTTCAATATAGCTTTTAGTGCAATAAAATGTATAAAATTTGTTTGGCCCATTTTTTTTTGCTCACGAGTGTATATATATATATATATATATATATATATATATATACACACATTTTCATACTTATATTTATATATATAACTACATATTTTATATATATATATATATATATATATATATATGCGTTTGTGTGTGCTCATATACCTATGTCTATATACTATATATTTAGTAGGTTAAACAAATCAAATCGATTTCTTTATATGAATGCAAAAAGAAAAACACAACTGTGTCACATGTCGGGAACAGTGAGTCACGGTTGCACAAACTGTTACGGAGTTTATTTTCTTTTGTTTATTTTTCTGTTTTTTTTTTTTAATGAAAACGAGATCCTACAAAAAATGCTTCCCACAATCAACTGCTCTTACTGCATTCCTTACAATTTTGGTAAAGCACGACTTTCCCAAACTTGTCACGTAACTATCATGTCATGTTTTCGATTCTGTTTAATTTATATCGTTGAATATAGAAAGTATGCCCGAGTATTGCAATGGATACTTGGTAAAAAAGTCGAGATCAAATCCATTCAAGGATCCGTGGCGTAGTAGATAAAGTATTTGGTAAATTCAGTTGTAAAATTACAAGCGTATCCCAGATGCCATCGCACAACCATCATTCATTGGTGGCTCAAATACATTAAGAAAAATAAATTCTGGAGCACAAAAGTCGCTTGTTTTAATTATGTGACGTCACCACCTGTCTCGAACACAGCTTTTCCATCCACGTGTGTCCTTTTATCTCTGCTTTTTTTCTTTCCTTTCGCTGTAACGTTACGTCGCACGCAGGGCTAGGTCATTTGCACATGTATTATGCGGCTGCTACTAGCGTCAACGGTTCTTCTACAATTGTAACGTAAGCAGAAAATACTGATAGAAACAAAACATGATAATTGCATTTGTTATTGATGTGTGATGAAATAAAATGTACAGTTATATAATTTTCTTCTCAATCATACTTTTTCATTCTCTTTTCGTAACGATGATTGAATTCGAAGAATAAAAATAAGACAGCATTTACCTGGGAAGGTAATAATTCCGATTATTATTAGCCATGCTCACAATGAAATGAACCCCCCCTAAAAAAAACAAAAACAGAATAAGTCTCCAATAACGTTCCTCAAAATAATCAACTAATATATCTAAGACAAATATAGGCTATAAACATCCTTATTTTGTAAATAGTTTTGTTAAAATATAAATTTAGTATATTTGATATTCTTTTTTATTGTTTGTAGCAATTAACGTATTAGGACTGTTTCTCCGTTATATTGAATACGTTAAGTTATTCTGGATAACACGAGGTCGGAATATAAAAAAAAGAAAGAAATGTCGATGATGAAGACGTGGTAATAGTAAAATCTATTGAGCTTACGCACACAAATACGCACAAACACACACATATACATAATGAGAGAGAATTTGAATGCTTACTAGATTCTGTCCTCAAGTGTCTAAAATCCCTCTTAATAGGAATTTGTCAGGACTACCTGGCATGAGGATACTTTCCCCATAAGTTAACGCTGAACAAATTTATTCAAAACTAGAAGGATCCGCGTACCGGAGTTGCCCGGTGGAAGTATGGAAGAATGGTATGACAAAGTATAGCAAATAGCGGCCACTAGATGCCATGGCTAAAATGAAATTATCTAGCTTCCACTGTTGGGCATATGTGGCAGTGACAATCATAGAAGGTATCGTTATCCATGGTGGTCATTGCTCTTAAGTTGGCTACTGACACCCCAGAACACATACGGGCCTTGTCGGGCACAGGGCGGACCCTGGCGGGCTCAAATAACTTTTTCTTACCTGGATATCGCCATTTGGTATGGATGATACCTCGTCTCTCCTAACAGCCTTTTCTCATAGTCTCTCTCTATCGTTATGTTCATAGTAGGTTTTTTTTAACTTAGCACCAATCTCTTCCTCCACCTTGAAAAATATTCATATCAGTAGCTACAAAGATAACGAGTAATTTCCCTTTTCTTTATCTCTTTCCTCTTCCTCCCCCCTCACCATCCGCCTCACCCTTTTACCCCTCTTGATCTCTTTCTGTTTCTCAAATCAACAGGAACTTCCACGATCAACGTTTCTCCCCCCCCCCAAAAAAAAAACTTACCGTTTTTAAACACAATACCACGGGAATGTTTCCAAGCTAAATACAGCATGATCGTCTTGAGAATGTTCACAACTTATTGGGTAGCCACATTCTTAAATAATTAAATTCTGACTGCTTCATCGATCGTCTCAAATCCTCTCAATGTGTTGCTTAATCACTAACTGATAATCTCATTAACGAATGGTATTAACTGCTTTTGGTTACTTATAGGGCAGTTTATGACAATAATTCGAAAACAATGAATTTGTGATCAGTAGAAAGCAATATACGCTAGTGTGTTCTACAGGTTGGTTAGTTAGTTATTAGTTTGTTTAACGGCATATAAGTCTAGTTAGGCTATTTTATCCCATGTAAGGTCATTTATCATAGGTTCTGATACGTAGGTTATTTGCAGTAGTATTGGGTCCTATGGGTCCTTTTATTTTTTTAAACACATATAGTTGTAAAAGGCAAAAGGAAAATTGGTCGTCCTCACTTCCGCTATGTCCACGTGCGCAAACGCGACATGAAAGCATGTTATATTGACCCTACCAGCTGAGCGCCCTAAATCAAAGCCAAAGATCTTTGCCCATACTTACATTGTCAGGCGGACGTATGCAGTTCCACGACGTACGTATGTTCTTATTTACGTTAGTAATAAAAAAGAAAGTCATCACGCTGTTTATCGAATTATGATGGAGCAACATCTGGAGACAAGCGGTAATCAAAGGCTTGATCACCGAGGAAAGGTTCATCACGGACAGGCGGAGATCAAAAGAAAATTCAGGAAAGCCAATCAATAAAATTCAACAGACCATCAACACGACGCACCGACCTTCACCTAAAACGTCTGCAATAGACAATGTAGATCGAAAATAGGATTATTCGGCCACAAAAGACGGTGTATAACGAAAATCCCTCCAAACACAACTCCGTAGTTTTTTAAACTGACGAATGCCAACAAAGTGGTAGGAATATTTAGAATGTTGGTAAACAATTTTTTTCTTACATTTTCTTACAAAGACATTGAAAATATATTTTCTAACTTTATCAAACAAATTTTTCATATATATTTTGTAATATTTTTGTCTGATTAAGTAAAAGGTAATAAGTATGTGTTGGTATCCAAGGAAACGAAAAAAATCAATACTGCAGCAAGAGAAAACACATATACACATACAGTGAACCTTCAACAACAAAATCAGCAATTGCATATCAACTAAATGGCAAGAAACCTGGAATATATTCCCAAGAAGTAAACTACATGCTATAAGGCCTATAACAAAAATGTTAACCCGATCACGGACGAGTGAGGAAAAGGTATTAGCTAAATACGAATAGGTCATACTCATTTAACTCATGTATATGTCCTAAAGGGTAAAAACCTTCAATATGTATACAGTGCCAGTCACCCTTCATCGTTGAACACACGTAGTCATCCTATGGATGGGGAGTCCTTGGAACGAAGCTCTGGTTATAGAAATTTCACCTAACGCTCTCCACATGGAGGTAGAAAGGAAATACTTTTTCCGTTGTGGTAGTAAAACGAGTTATTGCTGTGAATGATTTACAAAGAAGAACCAAAGAGCTCAGTCAAACACCGTCTGTGGCAATAACATAAAATAGAAAAAGGCAAGAAACGTTACTTCTATAAGAAAGAAATTGTAGAGAAATCGGTCATTTAAAAACTAATCGAACATAGAGAGGGAGAGAGAGAGAGAGAGAGAGAGAGAGAGAGAGAGAGAGAGAGAGAGAGAGAAGTAAGATACTTCTTAACTTGGATGTTAAATTTTTTTTTGTCCCATATAGAATCCCCCACCACACATAGTGACATACACCCACATACAAACACGCGTATACACACACAAAACACACTTAAATACACATACGAGCATAAGCGCATCCAGCCACAAACGCCTGGTATTGTCTTTCTCGTATTTATCGTTAACGTGTTCTGTTTTTCAAACCGTCTGTATAAGTAGATGTCATCTCATTTGTGGTGGCAGCTTCTAATGTTAGACAAACACTTAATGAATAACACTTAATGCACTTCTATTAGATCAATTCGTAAGCTCCACGCCTGAAAAGAGAGTGTCGTAAAAAGGCCAAAAGCAAATATATACGTACCAGGGAGCGTCTTCGCAGATCTACTTCCATTCCTCTTGTTTCGCCTTCTAAGAAAATAAAAATCTAAAAGACAAAAAAAAAAAAAAAAAAAAAAAAAAATTCAAACAAAAAACAAACAAAACAAAAACAAAAAGCACGAAACCAATTAGATATTTATCGATTACAAGTAAGAAGACTTGACGTTGCTCGGGATTTAATGAGAAACGCTATGTCTTTGTTCATTATGCTCCTAACACCACATTCCCTTTTTTTAAGGCGTTTATTTCACCTACTAATACAATTAAAACAAGTGAAACATGTATGGCCCCCCGGGAGTGCATAGTGAACGAGGCATAAAAAATGATTAAGTTCAGCATTGAACACCTGGTGAAAATGCACAAACGGTGCAGTTTTAGGCCTTAACATATGTAAATTTGAGTTCTGCACCATGCAAAAAAAAAAAAAAATAAAAAAAAAATGACTAAGTCCATTATTTGCTCCCCCCATTTCGCCCCCAAATCCTCAAGCCCTTAACATATTTAAATTTGAGTTCAGCACCATGCAAAACTGCTAAATAGATGTAAACAGAACATTTTGGACAAATATGGTAAAATAATTCCAAAAATGGAGTGTTTTTATTAGCCCTAAACGAGACCCTGGGTCATACCCAAGAGTTATTGCGAAGTATAGACAAACAAAATTATATAGAAATCAGTTAGTTACAACTTTTCAGAAAGTTTTCTAAAAATCCAAGGCATCACTTTTTTTAATAAGCACAAAAGTGTCAGTTTTAGCCAGAAAGTCACCCCTACAGGGCCAACCGGAGTTTTCCCGGAAA
>NC_136510.1:47611332-47646332 GCF_053919585.1 Euprymna scolopes | reverse complement strand
ATGAAATTAAATAAATGATTACTATATTGTCCAATTTCTACTGTATACTCTTTAACCCTTATCCTTGAGTGACCTCTTGGCCTTGATAATGTGGTGATGCCTGTGTAAAAAAAAGCGGCAAATATATTGTCAGAAGTAAAGAATTAATATGAGATATTTGACAGAATACAGTAATTATATATATTTCCAGTTTGAAAAATGATTTATATTGTTGTGAATACATGATTTATTAATAAAAAGCAATCGATAGTTTTCAGTCTATTCGTATTTATCTCCATTATATATATATATATATAGTTCAAAATTTTGTTGAAAATTCAAAGACTCACGTTTTCTTTTTTGTAACTTTCGTTTATTTCCTGGATTTTTCCATTACAGGCGTTTCATTAATGAGTTAGTAATATAATTTTTTCCATATAATTATCCACAACCACTCAAAAAACTATTCTCAATAATTGTGCTGAAAAAACAAAATTAGCGTCCATTCGCAGCTGCACATTTTGCTAACCGCATTTCATTTCCTCTGATGATATGTGCCATTGTTGAAAATCCATGGATCAAGGAAATTAAAATAACCCTTTCTATATATTCCTTTTGTCAAACAATAAATTCTTAAATCGAATATATGCCTCTATATGTTTTTTTTCTCAGAATTTAAAATCCAAACAAGAAACTTATATACTGCTCTATTCTTAAATATTGAACTTTTCCTTTTTGGCTAGGATCACCTTGAAAGTATTACTTCAAGTAATATCTATCAGGATGTTTCATCTGAATTCTATCAGTGTCTTATCTCGCTTATATATATATATATATATATATATATATATATATATATAGAGAGAGAGAGAGAGAGAGAGAGAGAGAGAAAGAGAGCGATCAGTTGTTCAAATTTATAAATCCCAGTTATTTACTCAAGATTCTGGGATTGACCTTCAACGTCGGCCCGAATTAGAAGACATATATCAAATATGTTGCCAATGTCGCGTCATTCTACAGTTCCATAAGCTGACTCACTCCTGATGCAATCCTCCATCTGTACAAGAGCCAAATACGCCATAACTTGGAGTACTGTTGCCACATCTGGAGAGTAGCTGCCCAAAGCAACCTATTCTGATTTGACAGAGTTCAAAACCGATATCGAAACCCAGTAGACTTTGTTCTTTTCGCCTTCGTTCAACGTATTTTTCACAGAAGGGACGTTCTGAGCCGAGCCAACCTTAGTTCTATCGTTATTTTCTTCGTTTTTTTCTTAAAAACTAAACGTAAATTTTATGAACAAAACTTATATCCTAGAACTGCTTGCCATGGAACTCTCTTCCAATGGCCTACTTCTCAGTTGACTACAACAGGGTCGTCTTCAAGTCTAATGTAAACAAGTTCTTGGTGTCCCATTCTTTTAAATAATAAAATTCTACTCGAGTTCCATAAAAAAACAAAAACAAAAAAAAACAAACAAACGATAACTATGGCGTTATCTCAGTGACAATCTTCTACTCATTGACCGTCATCATTCGGGTCTTGATTAATGTTGACTCTCTCGTAAAAATACATCAATCTTTTTATTTTTTTGTATGCAATGGCCAGATATATTTTTGTAATATCGTCGTACTCTACGCTTAGATATTTATTGTTTACGGTATTTTGAAAAAGAATACTCTCGGGAAATCACCGCCAATATGAAAATCAACCAACGGTTCAGTGAAGCAAAAAAAAAAAAAAAAAAAGAAAGGATAATTGTGCAAATAATAAACAAACACGAACGAGAAAACAAAGAGTAGTTCGTTTTTTCCTGGTTCACTCACATTACGCTAGACTGCTATTCAAAAGTGCATTCTTTGAATAGCAACAAAATGCAGACAACAATTGAATGTGTTGTACAACAGTATGTTATTTGGATCAAAGGAACAACAATGTAGCATAGTTAACAAGTTGTGATCGTATTTTTTTTTCTTTGTTTACTAAACTGATTCGTATTTTGATTCATAACCTGTTTCAGCATGTTAAGGTTTGTCCTCCTACGAAAGTTTATTTCTATTCACGTTAGACTAGGTAGTGTATATATTTATCTAGTTGTGCGTACAGTCTTGTCTACTTAAATAATTAATCAATCATCATAAATTTTGGGAGACAACTGCTGGGCGTAAACAGTCGTTATGTGGACTATAATTCCATTTAGCTTTTTATATAATAAGGGAAAGAAGAGGGTGAACTTTTTTGATGAAATTTTCTGAACTGCTGTTATTGATTCGAGATAGAAATCGGCAAGTTTCCCATTTACAAAGTTTTATTTATTTATTCCATTTTCTCCCCAAACAAGGCACAGTGCCACTTTGCTATAGGAGGCTATTATCGGGAACATAAGTTGCAGGGATACTATGTAGGGAGTTAAGCAGCGAGATGTCCGTTCACATTACAGTTGAACTTCTGCATGTCAGTACAACTGGGAAAGCAGGAACCCGGAAAAGAGTTCAAAGGTCTAGCAGTTATGCGGAAGAAACTATTAGAGTGGAAGGCTTTCTTACATTTAGGGATCTCTACTGTGTAAGGATGCGATTTTGCTGCTTGTCGGGTTTGTCGGGGGTATTTACGTCGAGGGGGGTACAAGGACTTGTATTTGACCTCTTTGGACATATGGGCCGGCGCCGAGTCCTGCTGCCGTATATAGGATCTACCAGCAGACACCTGATTGCACCAGGGGATCACCACACTCTTCAACACATCCAGGTACAATTCGGTGTTGACTTTAAAACCGACTTTGAAGATGTGAGGTGGCATGATGTGGCCCTCACTTGAAACCACACCAAAAACCATAACCATGGTCGAAAACTTCATTGAGCTGAGCCCTCAAGCGTTGAACTATCCGGATTTGAATTTTGAGGGTGCTGGGAATGGTTCTGCTGTTACAACTTGAAATCGTAGAAGGCATGAGTTGTACAGCAGCACATCTCCGATCTCGCCAGTTGAACATTATGTCACTTTCAGACATGATATAAAGCTCCTATTGCTCTTGAGATGTGTACACAACTAGCCAACTAGAAAATGGTCTGCAACAAAAAAGAGAACCGATTTGAATCAAACTGAAATGGAGTCATGTCGTCTTTTCTAAGGTGACAATATTATCGTTCCACCCCGTATAACGCTCTACTTTCTATTATTTAATGCTTTCATAACTACCACACAAGGCATAAAATTTTCGTTATTAAAGTTAATCCTCTCTTATTTCAAATACTTGAGCAAAGCTTTTCCAATGCGTGCGCGCACAGCTACACATAGACACACGCGTATACAAGCAACACATACGCACATATATTTATACACACACACGCACACACATCTCTCTATATAACCATATGTAAATATATGTGTTTATTTTTCGACAATGACCTCTTCTTTATAGCCATCCTTTATTCAGTGCCATCTCACCTGAGACGAGTGACCTCTATGTTTTCCCTTTCTCTCATTTTAACCCCCCCCCCAGTAGTGCTGGTGTGTGTGTCAGGGGTATAACATAACCCAGACTAATGTGTATTGGACCAAATGACCTATTTTACCAACTCATAATGCTATTCACGCAGCCTAGTCGTTAGAACGTCTTTCTGGGGCCACTACGCCCACTCTACAATCGCTCTGGCGCGCACAAAAGGGCCACATTAACGCCTTGTTTTGTTCCAAAGAATTGAAGCAGGCATCGGAATTATTTGCGCCATTTAAAATCCCGAAGACAAACGTATAACGCCTGCGTTACAAATAAACACCGCATAATTACTCGTGGCGTTAATGCTATTTAGCACGAAGCAATAAAAAATCTGGCGTGTAAAATTCATATTGTTTTTAATTTTTCCCGCTCTTTTATGTTCACAAACGAAATGTCTTCCGAATGTGTTTCACTTTAAATGTTTTAGATACGCAATTCAGGATGCAATGAAGCAATGAATGAACATACAGGTAAATGGAACCACAATTCGCTCTCATCTAGTTCATTAATGTACTTGTCATAGGATCGGCTTACAATTATCTGGCACCGGGGTTAGCAAGTTTGTACCATTCAGGGATACGTCCTTGACAATCAGTCCGACAGTGGTTTTGCTGCTGTTGGATTGATATACGGAAATCTTACGCTATAGGATGTCAACAGGTACAGGCTTTACCTTCTGATCGAAAAGACGTTGTTTATTGCTAATCATCTGAAACATATACGATATAATCACGTTTAAACACCGGTTCTCATTAGATCGCCAAAGTTAAGCAACGTTGGGCCTAGGCAGTACAGATTAGTGACTATTTGGGAATATAAGACACTGTATGTAGGAGGTCCTCTACACTTTTCTGCAAAAACTACAAAACAAAAGAAAACAACTTTATCATATCCCCTGGTTCGTATATACATGCCACTGGGGACGGCTTGTGAATGTAATATTCCTGTGGCACTTATAATGGAGGGAACCGGTTAAACCTTCTTAAGAGAAATGCCGTGTTAAAAGAAAAAAAATCGCCTGAAACGTCACTGTAGAGAATGCCGACCATGCTACGCATGACGTTTTCGTACGTAAGAGTTCACTTCGCCTAGTGCACTGGCTTTTCAAAATCCCACATAACATTTTGCAAAGATATAAATAAAAATACCGAAAAAAGCGTGAGGTATTTCTTGTCGATATCTTGAAGATATTTTTAATGAAGCGTGATAATTATTTAGATTCCGTTTCATCAATTCAATGACATCATGAACATATATATATATATATATATATATATATATATATATATATATATATATATCACAGAAGTTATACCATATCTGATCAGCGAAGTTAAGCAACATTGAGCCTGACTGGTACCAGATGGGCGACCATTTGGTCATTCTAGGCGCTGTATGTTCTGTCTGCTTATTTCGGCATTGTTTCCAGTCATCCTGAACCGCCACTTACCACTGGTATTTAACAACGCTGACTCAGGAGAGGTACGGTTCGGGATTTAGCAACTCTTACTACAAAAATTTCACGCGCAGGCACCCCTTCGTGAGTATCCATAGTATTTAAAGACTGGGGAAGATATATCACACACACACACACACACACACACACACACACACACACACACACACATATACATATTCTTGGAAGTTTAAAACTATACAAAAAATATTTTTATCATTTGTTAGAAAACTATTTAATCAGTAATTCATTTAATAACCCGCAATCACTGCATCAACTTGCTCTCTCGAATTCACTATAGTACTAATGTTAATTTAAGGGATCATCAGTTGTTTATCATGAAAAACTGTTTAAATTTGGACTTATGTTTACAGAAAGAGATCAGTTCGTTTTTAAGATTTATTATATTGTTACTTTGAGGGGAAGTAATTATAGCTATAGCTTCGATTGTGCAGAGGCGACATGACTTAGAGCCTGGAGTATAAGACTTAACTTCTTTTTATGATAGTCCATTTGATTGAGAAGGGGGTATTATTAGAGTTAAGTTTTTTTTAATTAAAGTGGTTAGAGAAGTTCCTTGGTTATTATTAGAATTATGGCTGCTAAAAGAAGAAGTGTGGTTTGATATTCTTTTCTTAATTAATGTTGAAGTAGCGCCATATATATATATATATATATATATATATATATATATATATATATATATATGAAATAAAAAAGATGCAGTGTTTACTTGATATAAGCAATGGTAAACCTCAATTTATAAATATAA
Organism: Euprymna scolopes; assembly: GCF_053919585.1. Lineage (NCBI taxonomy): Eukaryota > Metazoa > Mollusca > Cephalopoda > Sepiida > Sepiolidae > Euprymna > Euprymna scolopes. The sequence goes on along the minus strand of NC_136510.1, from coordinate 47,640,626 downwards.
AAGCGAAAATGTATGTATGTATGTGTGTTCGCTTTTTCTGTGTGTCTACAAAAGGCTTCTTTCAGAGAAGCGGTCGATCGGTTCACAACTTTTTAAAACTTTTTATATCACATATAAATCGTAATATCTCACAGTTAACAACGAAGCTCGCCTGTCTATTTAATTTGCTCGATTTCGGGAAGATAAATATTCAATATTTGTCGCTCGCCGCATGTGGGTTAATCTTTTTCCTATAACATCTTGGGGGTGGGGAAAAAGCGTTCAGCAGTAAATGAATACTATCCTGCAGTCAAACTTGACCTCATTAACTCATTAAAATGTGCACCTGCTAAATCCAACTAATTAAATAAATTCAAACGTGTTTCCATTAGCATCTCGCGGTGGGGCAATGGTTAAAATCGCACGTTTTTTTTCACACTTTAATTTACAACTTTGCCTCAAGGGTTCGGGTTCGATCCTCATACTTACTTTTTTTAACCCACCCCCACCCCGGAGTTTCCACACACACCTCCAAACACCCGGGAAACGCCGGGTACCCCTCGCTAGTCTAATATAAATACCAGTATTTATATATAGATAATTCAATCCCAACCAAATAAAAGAAGCTCAATACACAATAGAGAGTAAAATTCATTATAAGAGATAAAAAATTAAAACTCTTAGTTGAAATTTATAATCAATTTTTTGTTCGACTGAATACTCCAAAAACAATTTACAAAGTCCTTATTCCGCGGAGTTTCAAAGAATGCTATTCTTACTATTCTTCTCATCAGAGAAGAGAAAGAAATCAGCACATTATATTTGTAGCAATGCTAGAATTTGCTGGTCAAGTCATTTTAATTTTCTTTCTCTTATACATAATATACGTGTTTTAAATATTCTCTCTAGTGCTTTTTCTTTTAATGATTTGGAATTAATTCCATTTGCGATTTTTCCAAGGAACTCTGCCTTTTGGATCATTTTGGACCATTTGGAATTTACCCATTGGATTGGAAATTTTAAATCCGACCGTTTTGGATTTTACCATTCTTGGATTTTTACCCTTCACCGGACTATCCATTCATGTGAAATCTTTTTATCATTTTTCGTTTACCTCCTATTCCCCTTACCTCACCCTTTTTTTTTAACCAAGTAAGATCTGTGACTTACTTGTAGTTTCATTAAATACTTTTATATGCAAAATCCGACCCTGGATTTTGCTAATTCCTGCCCTCTGATGAGAAGGAGAGTATTTCTTCGACACTCCGCGGATTAAGGACTATCCACTTATCTTGTGCTTCCTTTTTTAAAATTAAATATGTTTTTAACTCTTTTTCAAGATTCTTTTAACATGTTTTATTAATCATTTGTTCATATATACATAATATATATATATATATATATATATATATATATATAACTACTTCATTTACTCACATAAATTTAATATACGAAAGTATAGATTTATGCGTAAACTTTAAGTATTTACTTCAAAAGTGCTCAATACGTAGGTAGGGCTAGTTATTAATTTATAAAATATATATGGCGACTAAGATACTAGAAAAGCTGATTGGCTAACTAGAAATCCTCAACATATATAAAAACAAGAAGCAACCACAAAATTTGCGCATAAGTCTGACGAATCCTACAGTGGATGAAACGCAGAATATTCAGTGTAGCTTAGTCGCCATATATATTTTATAAATTACTATATATATATATATATATATATATATATATATATATATATATATATATATATATATATATATAACGAAAGAGAGAGAGTGAGTGAGAAATAAACCAAGTAAGATCTGTGACTTACTTGTAGTTTCATTAAATACTTTTATATGCAAAATCCGACCCTGGATTTTGCTAATTCCTGCCCTCTGATGAGAAGGAGAGTATTTCTTCGACACTCCGCGGATTAAGGACTGTCCACTTATCTTGTGCTTCCTTTTTTAAAACTAAATATGTTTTTAACTCTTTTTCAAGATGTCTTTTAACATATTTTATTAATCATTTGTTAATATATACATAATATATATATATATATATATATATATATATATATATATATATATATATATATATATAACGAAAGAGAGAGAGAGTGAGTGAGAAATAAACCGACCTGACATTAATAAACAGCATGAACATAAAAAAAGTAAAGATCAAACAAAATACAGTGAGAGGCGTTAGAGTGATAGCCATTCACACGGGTTACTTAGTGAGTCTGTTGCAAATTGTGGCTAATCTAAATGGAAGGATTTTTAAGCATAACCCTAGCCCAAAAGAGATGCTTTTTTCGGCACGTAATTTATGTAATTAAAAATATACAAAACAAAAACCTTAGGGAAACAAACGTTTATTAACTTCACCTTAATATAACAATAAACTAGACTCCTCTTTTATGAAAGAAAAGTCTGTTTTTTACAAAATACATGCTTGTTTAGATATATTTTTGATCATTTTTTGGTGTTTTGAGACAGCCGTCATTTTTTTTTGATTCGAAGAAAAAAACTACTTCGCATAAATAGCTTTCCTCCGATACTTCTTAATTCGGCGGAAATTCGAAAGATTATATAATATTGTCTTTTCCGCTTGTAAAAAGAAAAACTATATTTATTTTAAGGTGAGATATGCGCTCGGCTCAAATTTAAAATATCAAATTTTGTTGACTTTAGTCCGGATGTTAAATTCATTTACAGTTCAGACTAAATCCGGTAAAACGATTCTTTCCCTTTTTTCGCTTTTTTATGTTAATTGGGTCTTGATTTCATAACGTCTAAAAAATTCACTCTGAAAAGTGCCCAAGATTTCTTTCTTTTTTGTGGTGAGTAACAAGTCGCATATTAGTCATGCTGACAAACAAACGATGACTAAGAATAAAGTGTAGTATCTGTTCTAAAGAAGCCATCCCTGGCTTCATTAGCAAGCACCCAATCCATTCGGCTACCGTTAACCGCGAGAAATATTGTTGAACGCGCGTGCACACACACATACACACACACGCGCACACACAGACATATAAATAACTTTCATAACTAACGGTGGACATATACAGTAAGTTTAGTCATATAGTGTTTAACAGCAGTATTTTATAGTCATATTTAGGAAAATCTTATTCTTTCCCATTGTTTCTTATTTTTCATAACTTTTGCCTATACTGCCGTCTGTCCTGATTTCTTTCAATATGATCTATCTATCTATCTATCTATCTTCTACTCTACTTATATATACAAGGCACTTTATCTGTGTGTGTGAGTTCATTCCCTATAGACTCCAAAACAGCTGGGTATATTTTTTAAAATTTCACACACATGTACCTTATGTGCTTGGAAGTGTTTCTAGATAGGTTTTGTATCGGAATACCTCGGAGAAGTATCAACAATCGATAATCGAAATAATCTGATTAAAGAAGAAATAGTTCAATTTTGGTCAGAGTTAGCACTTTTATGCAGCCTACCAACATAATTGCATTCAAGAATTTTATCACCACACAAGCAGAATGGCTCGGCCTATAAAATCAACAGTAGGTTCTTTAGTAAGACACAGGCGCGTTCAAACTGGAACATCGCATTACACATAGATTGATAGCTCGGTTCAATTTCATATAGAGATCCAGTCGATAACAATATCTTTATTTTAAATATTTATTATACTTCAACTAAATTGTTTTATTCTTCATGCTTACGCAATTTTCAGTGTAGTAAATTATATGGAAACACACACACACACACACACATATATATATAATGTGTGTATGTGTTTGTGTGTGTAGTTTACATTTAAAATCGTTACCACTGTGACAGATGTAAGGACCGACGCACACAAAGCCACAGGTTAAAGAACTAACTACCACCTTTTGAAAGACCGATGCAATTTTATGATCGACGCACATATTCTATTGGATGCAATCTGAACCAGCAACAAAAACGGGTTTCGTGAATTATTATTGAACTTGTTTCAATAGCGATTTGGACGAAGCAACATGATATTGACCCACTCATTAATATGAGCGATTCACAGCGATTCGGTTTGTAGAAAGACTAAAAATAAGATTTTTCCTAAATAAAGTAAATTTACAAAAAAGATTAAAAAACAATATTTGTAAAGAAACTTTACTGGTGCGATTTTTGCATAAAGAAAAGAAAGAACTAATGCATGAATCGTGGGCGTGACTTCACTTGTTGCATAAAGAGTTGTGCGCAAAACAGAAATAAAATAACACTTCAAGAAAAATATGTAGGCAAAAATAGAAGATAAAAAATGTATTCGTCTTAAGAAAAAAAAAGAAATGTTTCGTTTACGTCTGACAAAAAAAATGAGTTTTCGTCTTGAAATATCTTAGCACGACATAGATCAAAACATAAACACTTGAACATAGATTTGTCATTGACATAAGAAAAATCCACTTTTTTAAACGGAGTATTACTTTCATAGTGGTTTCTTATTTATAAATACACAAGAAAACAAGGTCACTGCAATACATGAGATAAAGGAAAGATAACCGTGTAAGTCCTTATTTTGTCTCCATTTTCTTTGAGCAATTGTCTTAACACTTATCTGAGCCATCTCTCTCTATATAAACTTAGGTGATTGCACATGTTAATATATGTAAAAGTTAGAAAACATTTCATCCAAGGCATGAAAATTGTTAAACAAAATGTTTTTACTATAGGCTTTAAAAATAAAGGTACAAGATTCCATTTAAAATTTATTTATCTTCAAAGTGCATTTTTATAAATTTTACAAAGTAAGGTATAAAAATTTAATATCTTACTTTGTAAAATGTATAAAAGTGTGAGGTAAGGTAGCGGTCAAATATCAAAGTCTCGATATCATGACTTCATTGGCTACAAGACAGACCAAGTAGTAAGTCTCTATGATGAATAGAACATAAAATTATCGCCACAAGTGTGGCTTTCACTTTTTCTGTGACCTTGAATTTTTAAATAGCTCCAGACAAAGCGGGATACCATCTAATGTAAAAAACTAAAATAGTACTTCAAGATGAAAACAAACAAACAAACAAACTAGCCAACAATATACATTCCAACGCAAGAAATAGGCAACAAGATATATTGCAAGCCAGAAAAGAGTAAAACTCTTGTCTCTTTTGTCAGAAATATTACTTATGGAATGTGAGAAGTACTGGAGTAAATGAGGGAAGGAAAAGTTACAAGTCTGTCAAAAGTAAACCGGAAATTCACTTTCTACTTTCCTTTTGACTTTTGATGTAGATATCCCAAAATTAAATCTAAATTAAATCTAATGAAATAATTTTACCAAAGTTTGAGGATTTGTATTTTTTTGATGATTCAGACTACTGTTCTCATCTTGAGTAATATTCGCACACTGCTTCGGTCGATGTAATCTCTGCCCCTTTTCAAGTGTATCTAGTCGAACCCGGGTATCTACACAGAATTTCGAACGGAACCCTTTATTTATTCCACGAAGATATCAAGTCAGTATGAATTTTAGAAATCTTAAACCTATTTTATATTTTAGATGAAAATTCTTACTACCGATTACTATATATATATATATATATATATATATATATATATATATATATATATATATATATATATATATATATATATATATAGTGCAAAGTTTTGTTGAAAAATCAAAGACTCACGTTTTCTTTTTTATAACCTTCGTTTATTTCCTGGATTTTTCCATTACGGCTGTTTCATTAATGAGTGGCAATTTTACGATTTATGTTTCCGTAAAAATATCCTGTCCCCACCAACTTCTTCAGATGTTTATCCATTAGATTTTTACAACAAATGGTATATTTTTAACATGCTGGACATCGTATTCGGGTAAAAAAATTTCCACAGCCATGCTTTCTCACTTCCTCCATCTTTTGGTCTTATGTAAAGATAGTTTTCCGTTTTAACCCGTACTTTCGTATTTTTATTTTTTATTTATTTATTATTTATTTTTGTTTTAATTTCCCCTGTTTTTCCTATTTGTTTTTTTCCATTATCATATATATATATATATATATATATATATATATATATATATATATATATATATATATATATATATAAAGATCAATGTTTGTGTGTGTCTGTCTGTACACAAATAAGCTCCTGTTAGTTTACTATGACATTAAACTGACCATATCAAGAAAAAGTATCAAGGATTTGAAATGGGTATGATAAAGTTAGCCCCTACCCACGGGAGCGGGACCCAAAGGCGAAACCCTATGCACGCTCACACTGTTTCACGTAGAGCTACCAAATTTGTCAGGATAAACCATCATAGGGAGGAGTTGGATCTTAGAGGGGTCACTTATAACTGGAAACCATGTGCAAGCTCACACCGTTTCATAGAGTTACCAAATATGGCAGGATAACTCACTATGTAGTGGGTGGGGGGATTGACGGGGTGCACCACTGAATCTCAACCACGGAGTGGACCCCCATGGGTGTCACTTATAAATAGAAACTCTATGCACGCTCACATCATTTGATGTAGAGCTACCGAACTTGCCATGATAACCCCATCATAGGAAGGAGGAGTTTTTTTACGGGTTATATTTCTCACTCCCACCAATGGAGGTTGAGTTCCATCGAGGTCACTTATAATGACGAATCTTTATTTGTGTTCATACGTTTGTGACAATAAAGATTCCCAATACTGCCCTCTCATGTTTGTTTGAGGGGTTGCTTTGGATTTTGCTATCCCAAAAGTTTGAAGCTATCCATTTACACCCGCGACATTTTTTTTCGTAACCTTTCATACTTTCATAAATCAGATCCCATTTTTTGAAGACTTTTTTTAACCAGCTCAACAACTAATACTTCTGCTAGTGTATATATATATATATTATGTCAGGTCATATGCTACTGGTACCATGTAACTCGGTACTACCTGCCTCATAGTCAGGTTACCGGCGACTAAACTGGTTCCCCCACCAGACTTGTTTGGTGAGGAGGGCGGCTAGTCTCCCTGAAGGATTAAAAACAAGACCTTCCAAAGGGCGAATGAACTCTTTTTCTGGGTCAACGGCCAACTAGCACCGTGTATGTTTGTGTGTGTGTATAGGTGTATTGGGGTAGAGAGGGCTCCCGTAAGCCGTGGTGAAGGCAACCTTTCTAGGAGAAGCAAATCTCTGATTTAAAAAACCATAAAGCGGAAGATCAGTACCCGCATTAAGCTGGTCTGCAGTTTAATTTGTTGCTGGCTATCTTGCTCTTGCTTGTTGCTGGATCTCAACATTTTGAACCGAGAGAGAGACTTAGCTGTCGTACAAAGCTAAGACTCTGTAACATCATATTTGTATAGATACTCCCTCAGACATTTGGGCTCATGGATTTTAAATGTCTGAGGGAGTGGTACTCGTCTGAAAAAAGACGTTGCAATCATCATATATATATATATTAGTGATAGGGACGATTCCAATACAATTACCGATTCCTTAATAAATTTCCGATTCCGATACAATTGCCGATTCCGATTCTTTATAAATCTCTAAATATTTAAATATAGAGTCGTTATTTTTCCCCCATTACCGTAAAGACACATGCTAAATGTGCATATATTTTTCCTAAACGAAAGAATACACTCGTTTGAATCATCAATCGATCTTAGTTTTACTAGTAGTTAAAAGCCAATAAATATTTGATATTTTATACTTATTACTGGTAAAGGGAAAATTTACTTTAAACATATTCAAATAAAAAAAGACGATAAAAAGTATCGTTTTGGCATCGGAAAATATGCACAAATTTTTTTCCGATTCCGATACCTCTAAATGTTCCGATTTTTCGAATTCCCGATTCCGATTAATCGTCCCAACACTAATATATATATATATATATATATATATATATATATATATATATATTATTTATAATCAATTATTATCATATTGTGTTAAATTCTATACTGGGTCTGCTTAGTAGATGATCGCCTCCTAGCACCTTGGACTCGTATTACTCTCCACAATTCTTCTTTGTCTATGTTTTACTTCGTCCCATGTGTAGATGATTTCCCTTTTCCTCTTCATACCATACTCGACTTTTCAATATCTCTATGTATAACATGTTTTCGGTTCTATGTTTTCCCATTTGTATAGTTTTCCACATTTACATGGAATCTTATGCATGGTGTTCTTAGCCATAGTTTTGTTCCATAGAAGAGGGGGGAGGGAGCTTGACTCGCACAAGAAGTTTTATGACGATTAATAAATCAATGTAGATTGTATGGTGCAAACAAACAAGCAAAACAAAAATCGACTGACAATCGACTGCGCCTTATTGGAGTTAAAAAGAATTTTTCAAATAAGCTAATATAGTGTTATTAGCTGAGCGTGCAAAAGAATGTAAGGTTCCTCATTTCGCGTCTCTTTTTATTATACCTTACTGAACAAAGGTCAGAATAAAAGATTATAATACTCCAATACAAACAACAGGGAATATCTCGACAGCATTAAACCAGCTTCCCACGAAAGAGAGAATTTCATGGGAATATAAAGTTTACAAGCGATCCCCAGTAGCATGTATGCCCCGGTCAGCTGAAATGACAACGTTACTTTTTATGCAGTTCTTGCAGGGACGTGGCGACAGCCTCCTATATATATATAGTGTCTAGTATCCCCAAATTGTCACTCATCTTGTACTGAACAGGCTCAATCTTGCTTGACTTTGGAGATATAATAATAACCGGTGTGTGAACGTAATTATACTGTATATCATCCACAGTATTAATAACACTATTTAATTCATAACTCAAGAGTGTATGCATGTGCGTTTGTGTATGAGAGAGTATGTGTATGTATGTGTATGTGTCCGTGCGTGTGTGTACAATTAGATTTTATCTTTTAAATTTATGCGACTGTAACTGACTATACAAACTCATTTTTTAACACAGCAGCCGGGAAAACTTTTGACATATTTCTGACAATCTAGGGACTGTCATGTCTCTTGGCAAGCCCTTCTTTTTCGGAATGGATTATGGACAGATTTGTTCGTAGAATTAATCATCTTATGCATTGTAGATTTCTGCCAGTTGCTAGATGCGTTCAGTAACAGAGAATGCCGATGAGGCTGTTGAACTACGTATTTTTGTTTTCTTCCAATGTTCGCTATTAAGGATAGAGGCGTGTTCTCGCCACATAAAACTAAGCGTGTAGCGCACCTTGCTATTGCTGATGGCAATTAAAAGGGCACTTTTGAATCTCTTCTTTTATACCTACCTGGTTATTCTTAGAACATTCTGATTCTATAGTTTCGTTGGTAAAGGGTTCATACATTTAGTATGAAATGGGTACGACAGGTACGAAATAAATTAATAAAGGCAGCGGAATTTAAAGCTTTCAAAAATTTTCTTTTTGCATTTAAATTTTCAATTTTTGATTATCATTTTCTACTAAGGGTTGCTGGATCTACTTAAGATTATTTGCTCTTTTTGGCGTCCGATTTCTGTTGTGCAATTGGCGAGATAATAAGACATAGTCAAGCCGGAAAAAATAAAAGAAAAGTCATTCTTAACATGAGAAAATAGAGGGGATTATATTATCCGAGAAGAAAATAACCATTAGACAAAATAAACTACTGTCGTATCGTCTACGAAGCAGAATCCGAAAGTGAAAAAGAGCAAAATATCTTGACTATAAACCGGTTGCCTTAAAAATATTCTTTATTCTTATCAGATATCAGGACATCTCTTTGTAAATGTAGTCACTGAGTTTCAAATATGGATATAATAATGCTCCACATGTTCCCCCCCTTTTTTTAAATCCTTCATTATTTTGTAGTCGATAAACAAACTGTTTGACTAATTCATGGTATATGTGTGTATATAGGTGCGAGAAGATTTCCTTTTCGAATCCTAAATCTGTAAGGCAAATGGTGAGCAGCTTTTTTATATTGTAAACATCTAACGTGTACAAGTGTGCGATAGTGTACGGGTATTTCTACATATTCGATGGATAAACGCTATCTCTGTGACAGGATCGCAAATAAAATAAAGGTACGGATACAGTTTACGACCCAATGTCCGGCAATTCCGCGTCGACATTTTCCGGCAGCTTACAAAAGCAGCTGAAACATGCCGAAGCGAATAGCCAATCATATGTCAGAAGACAAGTTTCGATGAAAGCATGGAATTCATTAACTTAAAAAAATGATAAACCGAGATGACTTTAAACAGGCCATGTCAACGTGAAATTGCCCCATTCTCTATGCTAATCGCTTTCTAAATGCAAAAACATTCTTAAATATGGGAACGCTGCGTTTTGAATTATTCTTCCGACTACTTACGTAATCTGCTGGAAAAAGCCGATACGAAGTTGTCAAAGATTGAGTCGAAAATGTATGTGTCAAAATAAGCCTGGGTTTGGTGTTGCCACATACGCCAACAAACTCATGAAAATAGATGAATCTGAACAAATATAAAAGTCTTCAGTTTCAGTAAAAATATTTCAGTGTCATGATTGGCAGGATCTTCTTTGATAGTCAACATAGGGAATCTGGTTGACATCCTTCAAATGTTGGCTCTTCTTTATCACTTTCGTCCGTTCGTTCATCATCATTTTTCAGTTTAACATCCGTTTTACATGCTGGCATGTTTTATATGGCTTTTTATATAAACTACTTTCCATTAACATTATTTATTATAACTAACAAGAAGACCCGGCGTTGCTCGAGACTGAAGGATGCATTTTTTTCAGTGCGATTATAAAGCCATATTTCTTTCTTTGTCTTTCCAGTCCCTGATCCCCCGTGTCGCCCATTAATATAGTTGACAAAAGTTGTTAGAACACTCTCTGAATTACTGTTTTATACATATGGTTTATATTAAATTAAAATCGGTGATACGTATTTGAAGTTTGAGAAGAGTTATGTACCCATGGGATACGCAGAACGTGGAAATTCAGCTCATTAGGGACTGTTTCCGCGTTATTCCCCAGAGACTATGATATGCATTTCATTAAAAGAGGATATATTTGACGTTTTAAAGACGGTTCAGTCATGATCTTCATTAAGCATGCCTGTTCGATGGAAAATGACGTTTATACACTTTGGTGCAATTTGTAATAATCACGTTGATACACCGATTCTCGTTAGATCACCGAAGTTAAGCAACGTTGAGCCTAATCAGTACCAGTTGGGTGACCAATTCGAGAATACCACCGACGCTTACTTGGAAGAGTTGCAAAAACTTAACCTCGTATCTCCTAAAGATGATACACATACGACTGGGGGCCGCTTGTGAATTTCATAACCCCATGAAACTTTCTCCTCCGGAGAAAGCCGGTTATACCCGCATAGGATGAGTGCCGCAGTTTCAATTTTAATCGAAATTTACGGAAAAAGTTTAGCCGATAATGAATGATAGTTTTTTTTATTTTTTAAGTTTTTCTTAAACTTAAAAAAATGCATTCAAATAAAAAAGTAATACGACACGATCTATATGGAAACTATATTAATTTAAAAACATGAATTAATTCAAAATGAAATAGATTGTATATTATTGTGAATTAAAAATATAACTTTGTATCATTAATTTTAACGAGTAAAATTTATTTACAATTTGAACAGAATTTCATGAACAATCTGAACAGAATTTCTTTACAGAAATTAATTAAATAAAAACATGCAAAGTTAAGCAAAGAGGATTATAATTTTTGTAAGATACAACTGTTGTATAGAAAATATTGTTAGTTACGAAATGTTTTTAACATTTCAAGCAGAATACGATCAAATGCTATAATTGTGAATTTAAGGAAAAAACAAACAATAATTAAACGAACAAACACATAACAAACGATAAATAACTACAAAAAATTGAAAACAAATCATGAGCTAGTGTCTAAGTTTATATTGAAGAGATTAGCTCCAAATATGGCTGCTAAATTATATTTACTATTTTCTTTTTCCAGATTTACCAACGGCGAAATTCGCAGTATAGATTTATTGTTCCATATTTACGAATATTTTTAAAATTATTATATATTTTTAAAATATTAATTTGTTTTTTTTTAGTTTATTGCGGATTAAATTGTATTTAAGACAAGTTATTTGGCAATATTCTATATTGGATATTGATATCGTAAATATATTTCAATTTCATTTTTTAATAAACATTGTTCGATTATATAATTTGATTATTGCAAACATTCCCTTAACCTCTCCTCGGACTTGGACATTTTCAGCGAAACAACAACGTCGTTTGGATGGATGTTACAAACGTCTTTTGAAAGGAGTACTCAATCTCTCATGGCGAAACTACCCAACTCTAGAAATGATATATGGAAACTTACCGAGAGTATCAACATCAGTTTGTAAAAGACGTGCCACAGATGAACTTGCTTCATCATTTGTAATGTGGGGGCACCCATCATCTCAAAATCGATCACGAAAGTTAAGATTTCCAGATAGGATACAACGAGATACATTTATCTCCAAGGAAGATCTTTTGGGTGCTATGACAGATGAGGACTAGTGGGAGAGTGTAGTGAGTTCAATCTCATCTGAGGCTGCAAGATGATGATGATAAACCTCTCCAATAACTCTAAGTCGGAGTGGCAACCTTACAATAAACAGTTTGATTTTATTAATTGCTAATTACTATTTTACGAAATAAAAATTAAACAAAAAAGAAAAAAATAAATCCGTAAAATAGAACAAATTAATGTTGTTAATTAATTTGCTTTCTTATCGCTCGGCAAATCAAACAAAATTAATCGATAAAATCTTACAGCTATTTGGAGATTTAACCTTTTCAATATGATTGTTTAAATGAAAGCACGCATTAGATACTTAGGAAATTGAAAATAGAACAAATTAAATTTACACAAATATTTTCAATACAAACCAGCAAAAAGTTAGTGGAGCAGAAATTAATTCCAAATTACAAGCTTAAAAATGTCTTTTGGATAATTTAGTTGAATGTTTTAAATCTTCCTTTACTAATTGTTGTTCTTAATAATATTATTTCACCACAAAAACATTTTAACAGAGAATTAAAAACTCACCAGACAAACATTCTTTCTATTTTTCTTCAATACTGTGATTCTGGTCGCAAGAATTAACAAAAAAAAGACGAGCAAATTTTTATTAATTCCTTGAAAATAGCAGTTCATTTAAAAAATTTAAAGTCCTGTTAGGCAACAGTTAGCACCAACTACTGTTGCGTCAGCAATAAATGAGACTCGATGGAAATGCCTTCTATCTACGAAAGCCACGGTTTAATATCCATGACTCAGTTAAGAAAGCACTTAGAAAGTTTATACCATTTTCCATTGTCTTCCATTGTTTTATACATATGATGTAAATTTCATTAAAAAATTGATATATTTGAAGTAACAGTATACAGACACACATGCATACAGCTATTGAGGTTTATCTTTATATATATATATATATATAGATAAATTCTGAAAATTTAATTAAGTTTAAATTAATTTTCTGATTTCTTTTTCGATCAGCGATACTCAGTTTACGGTTAATAAAAAAAACGCTTTTAATTCCCTTCCCTATTAGTACTACTAGATCAGGCTGTCTGAAGATACCAATTTCATAATCTCAAATGCACCAAACGTTGACATTAATGTTTTTTCCTTTCACTTTGAAAAATTCAATCATGTTCTGCTAAGCGAAAAAAGAATTCTTTACAAAACTGCCAAACCAAACCAAACCAAACACTATGAATAAATACTTGAAGATATACAGAAATTACAATATAAAAAAAAAACAATTTTTACCAAAATGACTGAATTCAAAAATGGTTGAAAGCCGTAACACTAAACAATCATGAAAAAATATTCTAAGATATAAAGAACTTGAAACATAAAAATCTTTTTTAGAATTATTAGATTCCACGTTAAATAATCTGATGTGGCGTTAAACAAAATAAGCAAAGCAAACACCATGAATAAATATTTAAAGATATGAAGAAGATAAATCATAAAATCATTTGTTATGACATCAAATTGTAACAGCGCATATTCACGAGTGTGACAAAATTAGCAGCAACCAAAAGATAACTGGCTAGCGAAAATATTAGCAGCAGCCGTTAAAGCACTTAAGCAAATAATCTAGCATGCGCCAAAAGAAAAGAAAGTACACCAGGTAGTCGAGAAGAGAAGCAAATTACATGTTGGGAAAGATAGACATGTAAATACGAGGGCGAGAAAGCACTGGCTAGCGCCAGCGTCAGGTAGCGAGAACAGAGACTTTTAAAAAGCATGAATAGAAAACAAAACGAAAACTGGTCAAAATACAAATATATAACAAGCAAATATTACCAAATGAAATATAAGTTATTCTTCTACCTACTAGGAGAATAAGTTTCAGCGTTACATTTATTGATTAATCTTCAAGGTTTGAGCAATTATCGAGAGATCAAAAATCACCGTCTCAAAGCCGCATTTTTTCTTGTTCTAAAGCAAGGTTCGGCACTTCTTTTACTTCAAAGTCAATGAACGTTTTAAAATAAATTAAAACACTAAAAACGTATTCAGTTAGGTAGAAGAGTAAATGATTCCGTCTTTTGTAACGTTTACTTTTGTAACGTTTACTTGTTATATTTTTCGACCAGCTTTTGTAACGTTTACTTGTATTTTTTTACCAGTTTTTGTAACGTTTACTTGTTATATTTTTCGACCAGTTTTTCGTTTTTGTAGTCGATAATACAAACGTCCTAGAAAGCTTAAAAATCAGGAAGTTTTTGGTTTTTGTTTATAGGTCGCGTCACTCGACGAAATTGTTTTTCTTTTCAATTCGAGGTTTTCAAACGTTAGGGTTGGGGTCAGCAGGTTTGCGTCATTTTTTAAAAATAGAACTTTGTTCGCGTTTGAAGAATAAACGTGTCAGTGAAAAATAAACATTGCAATAAACTTACTAATTAGGCGAAGCGACATTTTCAGCGCCGGTCGGAAAGAAGTCATATTTCCATGAAATTAAACATTTTTTGGAGCTCTGTCAGTTTGCAGAATTCATTTTTAAGTCGAAGTCTATTTTTTCTGTTTAGAAAAAAACAAAAAAACAAAAAAAAAACACGTTCTTTTATGCCAAATAAAGAAACATTAAAAGAAGCAAATGATTTACAAGCCGCATATTATGCAGAGAATATAGCAAAAAATAGTAAAAGAAATTTTATAGATAAATGTTTTTCAAATTATCAGAAAAAATAGTATGCGCTCAACTGGACTTGTACTATTATATATATACTAGCAAGTCACTTTGCGTTGCCTGCCGTAAGATACGCTTAAACATGATATTTTAATTCATGTAAGTTACGTATTTATCATTATAGTGACAATTCTCCGTCGGTAATTACATCGATTAATATGTATAAATTCACCTGTCATCCCTTTTTAAAAGATGGAATCACAAATCGTCGAAGCAGCGCCCACAGAGTTTCATATATATATATATATATATATATATATATATATATATATATATATATATATATATATATATATATATATATATATATATATATATATATATATATACACACACACATATATATATATATATATATATACAATGTATGTATTTATTTGGGAAAATAAAGTGAAAACCTAAAACTATATCTAAACAACCATGTATTTAAAATATATTTTAGATATTTTTATTCGATGAGTTACGTCAAAAGAAATCGCTTTATTTACTTCTTTAGTTAGCCACAATTTGCGACTGACTCACAAAGTAACCCATTTGATACTGCGTGTCTGGGCATTATTCTAATGCCTTTCAATGCATTTTATTTGATCACCCCTTTTATTTGTTTATTTTCTATTCCTCACAGGTCTGTTTTTCTCTCTTTTACACACAAAACCTCACACTGAATATATATATATATATATATATATATATATGTATATATATATATATATATATGTATATATATATATATATAGTAAATTATAAAAATATATATTGCAATTAAGCTACACAGAATATTCTGCGTTTCATTCTCGTGAGAATTCTCACGAGAATGAAACGTTGAATATTCTGTGTAGCTTAATTGCCATATATATTTTTATAACTTACTACCTAAATTTACCTATGTATTGAGCACTATTGAAAAATTACGCATAAAATTTCATATATTATTTTATGTGATAAAATTAAGTGTTCATATATATATATATAATTATATAAACCTATAAAATATATTTATACTCGAGTACTAAAGAAAAAATACACAACAATATGGATATATATATATATATATATATATATCTTATAAATAAACAAATAAATTCATAAAGAAAGAATTTATTTGGAAACAAGAAGGAAATGAACGGATAAAAAACGAGGAATTAAATAAATAAATAAATAAATAAATATAACTTAACAATAAAATAGATGAATAATGTAGTAACCGCAAAAAAAAAAAAAAAAAGAAAACATAAAAACTAAAGATAAGGAGGTTAATAACGATGGGGACATAAAATTACTTAGGATCAAAATGAAAACTTATGCCAATAAATAACCGCCAAGTTAAAACGATACCAATATCCCCCGCTTCTACAGCTTGACCACACGGCATCGTACTTCCCCCTCTTCCCTCAACCTCCCCATCACTACTTCCTTTCCTTCACCACACCTCCCCCCCTACAGCTGACATTCAAAAATATACACCCCCATTTTCTTTCAAAGCGGAAATCACATCCGAAAATCTTATAAAAAACGAATGTAATCTTTACTCTCTTTTCAATATCGCTCCTTTTCTCTGATCTGATGAGGTGATCTTCTTGAGTTCACTGAAACATGTATGCAAATATGTAACAAATACTGTTTGTATAAAATAAACTATATATCAGCTGTGTGCTCCATTGAGTACTCTTCAATACTTCAATAATCACACGGGTTTCATTGGATTTACCCTTAGGAAAACAATCTATACAACCAATATATATATATATATATATATATCATTGATGGGACGATTCTATTATTTTTCCCGATTCCGATGCAATTACGGATTCCGACTCCGATTCTTTATAAACATTTAACTATAAAATTTTGTCCCAATTACTGTAAAAAAAAAATAATAATAACAAAAAAAAAAGAAAAGAAAAACGAAAAAACACCCTAAATGCGCATCAATTTTCTCAAACGTAAAAACACACCTGTGAGGAGGTGATCATGAGATTTTAGTCTCACTGGAAGTTTAAAACAATAAATATTTATTATATTATTATTACTACAAGCAGTGGATGATGTTTCATAAACCAACACCAAATAAAAAACATAATAAAAGGAATCGGTTTCGGAATGGGAAAATAGGCTGAAACTTTTCAGATTCGCTACCGACCCCGATACTCCCAATAGTTTCGTTTTTCCGATTCCGATTAATCGTAAAAACACTAATATATATATTAATATATATATATTAATTTATATATGCGTATATATATTAATATATAATATAATAATATATATACATATTACTATATATATTAATATATACATATATAATAATATATATACATATTAATATATATATTAATAGATATAATAATATATATACATATTAATATATATATATTAATATATATTAATATATATAATAATATATAAATATATTAATAATATAATATATATATATAAATATATAATAATATATATATATATATAAATAAAATAATATATATAAATAATATAATAAAATATAAATATATATATATATTAATAAATATGATAATATATATATATAAATATATTAATAATATAATATATATATAAATATATAATAATATATATAAATAATATAATAATATATATAAATAATATAATAATATATATAAATATATATATATTAATATATATAATAATAATAATATAGATACATATTAATATATATATATTAATATATATATAATAATATATATACACATATTAATATATATATAAATATATATATAATAATAATATATATATACATATTATATATATATAATAATATATATATAAATATATATATTAATATATATATAATAATATATATGAAATATATATATATTAATATATATGTACATATATTAATATATATATATTAATATATATATATTAATATATATATATTAAGATATATATTAATATATATATATTAATATATATAATAATATATATATATATTAATATATATATATTAATATATATATATTAATATATATATATTAATTATATTAATATATATATATTAATATATATATATATGCATTAATATATATATATATTAATATATATATATATATATATATTAATATATATTAATATATATTAATATATATATTAATATATATATTAATATATATATATATATATATACATATATACTAGCAGGCCGTCATATTTCCCGAACGCGCATGCGCAGTCTGAGCCAGTTGACAAATTGATAGACATCCAATGATACCAAGTACTAGTTTTAAAATTTATTCTCCGGATAACAACCGATTAAAATGTATTCCACATATCTGAATACCCTATATACCAAATTCCAAATCTGTAGATAAAAAATTCGTTGAGTATATAGCGTGAAAAGTGTTCTCTCACCCACACACATTCTCAATTTTATTGATGTACTATACATATGTATGTATGAATGTATGTATGTATGTATGTATGTATCTATCTATCTATCTATCTATCTATCTATCTATCTATGTATCTATCCATCCATCCATATATATGTGTGTATTTTTATGGATTTAAAAATAATAGAGAAAACTTAAAACATTGATGAATTTATCGACGTTTCTTCCTTATTAAGTGTACCTCATTAGTATGATTGGTCTATAGTTCTCACGGCTATAGAACATGTCCCATCCGAAGAAAACATTTGTCACAACACACACTGCACACATTTCCAAATGCAGATTTGGTTTTAATTTATTTCCTTTGAAAATCAATCAACCTGATCAAGTTACCTAAATTAGCGATGAAACTTCGATAACCTCATTCATGTTTTAGTTTGTTCATCTTATTTCCCATAACTTTTAAATAGAAATTTATTTATTTTATCATGTGTATATCTATAAAAGTGAGAGTCCTCGCCTTGCATGCAAGAGGCTCAAGTTTCTAATTCCGAGTTCGGATGTGTATAACTGATGAGCCCAAATGAGGGCGACACTCGAATCTTAGACTTCCGGTTTGTTGGCTGTCATGACTCTTGTGAGCTGGGACGTTGTTTGGCTGTGGAAATAATTATATATATATATAGATAGATAGATGGAGCACCTATAATAATAGAGAATAGTTTATACCTACGCATAGGAAATGTAAAATATTTAACAGTAGATTGTAATATTTGTTGCTTTAATAACTCGTTCAAGAGAGTTAGCTGAGTTTTATACTAAATCCGTTTTAATATTTAAAATGATTCATTGTAATACTAAAAGTTGTTTCTTATTTTTAAGGTAATATTTGATTCCTACGAATGCTATAATAATGTATTTAATTGAAAATGCCCTCAAAGAAACACCATGCAGAGATTAAAAGGGCACAAATTGTTACTTTATGGTGAAGGATTTTCTCAGGTAAAAATTGCATGGAAGATTGTTTCCGTGTACCTTTTAATCGTTAAACAAAACTAGGTAAATCTCCCTTTATTAATGTATTTTTATATATGTTTTTATATGTGTTTTATGAATGTGTTTTTGTGTGTTTTTATTTATTTTTATGTGTTTTTATGAATGTGCTTTTGTGTGTTTTTATGTGTTTTATATGTGTTTTTATGGATGTGTTTTTGTGTATGTGTTTTTATGTGTTTTATATGTGTTTTTATGGATGTGTTTTTGTGTGTTTTTATGTGTTTTATATGTGTTTTTATAAATGTGCTTTTGTGTGTTTTTATGTGTTTTATATGTGTTTTTATGAATATGTTTTTGTGTGTTTTTATGTGTTTTCATGAATGTGTTTTTATGTATGTTTTTATGTGTTTTATATATGTTTTTATGAATGTGTTTTTATGCATGTGTTTTTATGTGTTTTTATATTTGCGAAAATTACATTGGTTGTACGGTATTCCAAAATTTAAAAATACCACACCACCACCAACAACACTATTGCTAAATATTTAAAGATTTAAAAGGAATCTGAATAAGAATCGATCATTGTATCGGAATCGGATATTTTGAACAGAATCAGTATTTGTATCGGAAACGGAAAAATATTGCAATTGTCTCACAACTAATGTTTTTTTTCTTTTTGCTTTCTTATAATTGCTTTTCCATAACATTCGTACGCAAATCTCCAAACAAAGAAAAACAGTATGAAAATCCTATGAAAAGTGAAAGACGGGCTTCCGTACATACATACATACATACATACATACATACATACATACATACATATACGCATAAAAAGAAAGCATATAAAACATAGAAATTAACACAACAAAACAAAACAGATCGTTCGCCATGATATTGTAAATTCATCACGCTTATGTGAATCTACGCGGCCATGACGAAACAGTAATTCTATTCTTGTTTTTGTTTATTTTACGTGATGCTATTTTTCTTTGATAGTTTCAAATAATCTTACTGTGCTCGAGGAAATAATCATATTATGAGATACTAGCTGACGTACCTACTCCAGAATGAGTGGTAAAGGATACACATGTGGGGTGCAAAAATCAAAATAAAAGCAGTTGTTGGAGTCACACAACTATTTCATGGGTAGTTGGGTGGATGCTCTTTTTCCCTAATAGGAAAATGATAAAATGCTGATAGGCACATATGAGACAATCACTGGTCGGTTACTGTTTTAAAAGCACAGGACGTTCATAGAAACAAGTGAAGTATGTATGGTCCCCCGTGAGTGCACAGTGAACGAGACATAAAAATGATGACTAAGTTCAGCATTTGCCCCCACCCCTATTTAGCCCCCCAAATTCCTAGGGGACGTCATATCCGGGTGAAAATGACCATCAGTGCAGTTTTGGGCCTTAGCATATGTAAATTTGAGTTCTGCACCATGCAAAAAGAAGAAATGACTAAGTCCATCATTTGCACCCCTTAACATTTTTAAATTTAAGTTCAGCACCATGCAAAACTGCTAAATAAACATATACAGAAAATCTTGAACAAATATGGTAAAATAGTCCCCAAAATGAGGTGTTTTTATTAGCCTTAAAAGAGCCCCTGCGGCACACCAGAGAGTTATTGCGAAGTATAGACAAACAAAATTATATAGAAATCAGTTTGTTACAACTTTTTTTTTTTAATAAGCACAAAAGTCTCAATTTTAGCCATTTTAACCTGAAAGGCACCCCTAGGGGGGACCGGAGTTTCCCGGAAAATTCGTTCTGTTACTATTTTACTCATATCATATTTAATGTTTGTGCAAAATTAAACAAAAATCCAAGGCTTAGTTATCATTTAGTTGGTCGTCTAGTGTGTAGATTTTAACATTTATGCAACAGTTTTAACAGAAAACGATTGACGTGGACGTATCGAAACAATTGTAGACAAACAGTTCTTTTTAATAGATGTAAATAGCACAAGACATACCTGAATTATTTATGAACATTTATTTTCATAATATCGGCCGACATCTTCAAAGATTACAACGTCTTTACATTTTGGCTGCGTGAGGAAACGCCTCTCCTTGCGTCATGGAGAGACCAACTCCCCTTTGCGTCGCCCGTTCTCTCTGATGTCCAGCTAACGACTGGCTAGAATCTCCCCAAATCTACATCTCATTACGTGTCTCAGGCTGATGTAAACTCAATCTAGTTATTTGTTTATGCAAACCAAAAATCATGTTTACATCTATTTTCTATTTTCACATTTCTTTTATAGCGATAATGTTATTTCCTGTCAATCACTTTTCTCTATTTAGTTGTTTATTTTTCTAACTATAATAATCGATAAAGCGCCCCTCTCTCGCTCGGATCAATTAATAATAATAATAATAATAATAATAATAATAATAATAATAATAATAATAATAATGTTTTGACTCTTGGCCCTGCTTACCACAGTAAACACAGATACTACGCTAGGATCACAGCCAAAGGGTCACAACATTACAGTATGTCCAGATTTTTTTTAATTATTATTTCATTGTATTATCTATAACTTGTATCTTTTCCAAAATGCTTTTTTTTGTACATGATGTGCATTATGTAATTTTTTATCAGGGAAGTAGAAATAGAACCTTGGGTTTCATTTCGACAAACTTTCAGTTTCCTTGTTTTGTCCTTCAGTTTTCACATTCTATAGGCGATATATATATAACAAAGGGGAAAGTTGCTGTTTTCTTTTTTTATTGGGTGCTGATGGTTAAATCTATATATATATATCCATCAAGCACTTGTTGTCTAGTTTTTGCCTTTGAAATAATTTATTAACGCCTTACATCAAGTGGTTTCGTGCCTTGTCCGGGGCGATTTCCATGAAAACACAATATTATTAAGTACAAGGGGTTTTATGGCTATATAATATCGCAAGAAATGAATATGATAGAAAAGTGTATATCATAATATTTTTGTAAATTCAATATAGGCATCAGAATTCGCTGCCAGATGCTCAAGTTGTTTCAAAACATCATCAACTGATCCATAACTAACTCATATTTTTCTGCTTTTGCTCATTCAATGCTGTCTTATACGATGAGATGGTCGAAAATCTCTACATATATCCTACTAAAATCAACATTTCTCCTAGAAAACAACTGGTCTTACATTCCATGAACGATGTTTCTGGCAAAGAGGAAATAATTGCTGCTTTTAATTCTCAATCTCTCCATCACATTAGCCCTTATCCTTGAGTGATCTTAGTGCAGAGACTCATTACTAAATAAAAAAAATGAGTTACTTGAGAAATCAGTTGATGGGGTTCTCAATCACCTTACGGAGTTAATTTCGAATGCTGGCGTCCATATGTGATGTTAAATAAAACTCTAACTTCTTCACAATTTATTGCAAAAATGATATATCAGTAATAAATTATGATCACCACCTAATATTAGGGAGATAGTTCCCACACGACTTGTATAATTAATAATAGCCTATCGCCCACGCTTTTGTGTTAGTATAAAAAACAACGGAACAATATCGGCGCCACAAAGAAATAATGAATGAAAATAATAAAGTTGTGAGAATAAAATTCACATCGATGTTAAAATATTGTCTATTCTTCCTATTTTATAAAATTTCAACCTTTTATCGGAAACAGGAAGCATATTTTACGGCTGAAAAAACTCTTTGATAATTTATGAATTTCTTGTGTGGGTTATTTTTTTTCTTCTTCCAATTAATTTCTCGCAATGTTCTGTGCGAGCCAATAATCGCGCAGCTTCCCACCAGAAAGTGTGACCGATCAACTCGCATCCATTGTTTAATTAATGGTACGTAAACTGGGATGAAAATATTCGAAGAATCCAGGTCGGCCCACGTCCTTTTGATCATTTTTTTTTTTTTGCATGCGTTTCTTTTTGTTTCACAGAAAAGACAAAGCATTTTTCTATTCGTTATTCTAAAGAGGTTAATCTGCCATTCTTTATTGTCATGGGATGCAATGTCATGATCTTTGATGAAGCATTAGCATATTAAAGCACAAAATACCATTGTTGCAAAAATCTCTCTGAACGCATAGCATTGTGTAAAGATAATAGGATGGCATTCTAGACATAGGAATAACATAAAAACCGGGTATATCATAACCACGCCTACGCACGATAAAGATACTCTTAAGCCTAGCATTAAGTATTCACATAGTGGAAAATTTTTAATTTCAAAGGGAGATAATTCAGATTATACATTAAAAGTAGATACTGTAATAAGTAAACGCTGTGTTGCTTTCATTAATGGAGATTACCTCCCTTGTTTTAAAACTCTTTAGTTTGTATACAACTATAAATAGCTGTCTATGTATTTATATTTTTTCAATAAGAAATTTCCATTATTATTTTCAATTTTTGGGCTTACTTTTAGCATAATCTGAGTTGTTAGGATACGTCCTCGGCAATGAGTTTAACAGTGACTTTGTTGGTTTTAGGTATGGTACGCTTCAGTCTTAGGAGGTTCACTCACCCAGGCTATACCTTCTATCTTAAAGAAAGGGGTTAGTTTATTGCTAATCGCCTGAAGCAGCCATACTAGGGAATGCCGACGGGGCAGCCAAGACATTTTTGTAGACCAAAATGTATTTCTAATAAATCAATTTTCAAAGCCTTACCTGACATTCTGGACGGGAGGTGAATAAATATTTATTTTTTGACGTATTTTTTTTTTTCACATCTTGGATGGTTTTATCACACCTTCTTGACCATTTTGCCCTTTAGCTTTCTTCCGGTGACGTGTCGAACTCAGAAAAAATAGTAATATAATTTTGAACTAAATATTTTATTAGATCCATGCTGGAGTACCCCAGCCTTCAGTTCTACTTAAGTGTGACGTTATTTTACATTGTCATCAAAACAAATGATTTATCAACTAATCTGGCAAAATGGTTAGAATGTTCGCGTATGACTCAGGGGATTAAGGTCCAATCCTTCATTTAGTCATAACAAAGAGATTAAAACATACTTAATACCACTTGCTTCTGAACTCCAATCTCTGGCCCCCCCTCGCCAATCTTTCACGAAAAACACCCGTCTAGCTGAATCCACTGTGAAAAATTTCCCCCACTCTATATCTGTGCCTAAATCAAAACGCGGATTCCATGAACAAAGCTTCTTTCTTAGAACTGCACGCCTGTGGAACTCTGTTCCGTCTGCCTGCTTCCCACCGGACTACAACTTGGATGTCTTCAAATCCAATGTTAACAAATTCCTAATGAACCGCCCCCTTAAGTAAACACTTCATCAAATCTCCACACTAACGTAATGTACTTGCAATAACCCTTATCCCTGAGTGGCAAAGAAGGCATTCAAGTAGTTCTTTACCTTACTTTACCTTTCCTGATCATTACTAACGGAACTACAACGATATACTGTCATTGATTAAATAAAGAGATTCAATTCAAAATTTAATATAGGCTCCCGAATTTGATATAAAAATTCTCGAATTCGACAAAATACACATGAAGAATGTCGGAGTTTGCATCGGCCGAAACACTGTGAAAAATAAACAAACAAGAACGACAATAATGCAAATAGTACATGAAAAATAGTTGTAAAAATATTAAAAATATTAAGCGCAATTTTCATATCTCGAATTGTATGACAGTTTCAGAGAAATTCACACGATTTAAATATGATAGGAAGAGTCAAAGTGAAGTCACAAAAATGTGTAGGAATGTATCAGAACATTCGTTTAGATTCTCAATGTTTCAATTATACAAGTATCAAATATCATATTAAATGTCTGTTAATCAACGTTTCCTTTCATAAAGATTTTTCCTAAATAGTTTACAACCACAAAATATGCTAAAATGTTTCTTTAGCTTTCGCATCGAGTTACATTTAAAACACATTGTTTTAATTTTTCTTATGAATCGTAATTTATAATTAATTGAACACATCACCTATTTCTCTCTCTCTACTCTCTCTCTCTCTCTCTCTCTCTCTCTCTCTATATATATATATATATATATGTAACTTCCTCTCGCTTAATGTTATTCCCACAACTATCAGATATTCGTTAGAGAATTTTGATCAGCGTAATGATCTAATTTGCACAGTTGAGTCTATACACGCCACAAACATGTATTTAAATTAGTAAAATTCTCAATCGCTTTACTTTTAAATAATAATAATAATAATAATAATAATAATAATAATAATAATAATAATAATAATAATAATAATCATAATAATCATAATAATAACAATGTGAGGTGCTTGATTAGGAAGGAAGGATGAGGAAGGAGAGCACTAAACAGACGTCCACTAGACGAGTTCGGGCACATTGGCAGCCTAGAAAACCTTTTGCCACCTAAACCTTACGGAAAACCAATGGTCGTTGCAAACGAGAAATCTAGTATAAGCGGCTGTTGAAATAACACAAAGTCATTTAAAATTGTTTAAAGATCCAGGATTTTTCTAAGGATGGTAGTGGTACCTACAATAGCAGAGGTCTGAAGGCCGCCTAAAACATGGGTGACTCGTAGTTTTTTCAATTCTCCTTCCAGACGACTTGATACTACTCCTGGCGTACCAACTACGACCGGGATTATTTGTGTTTTAACCCCGTGTATACGACTTATCTCCAAGGCTAATGGAGGATAATTGCTCCACTTCTCGTTCTCCTCTCTCAGGTTTCTATCCCAGGGTATTGACAATTTGCTAGATTTCTGGAGACTTTGTATATGAGGACCACATCCAGACGATTATGTTTCGATTGCTTGCCATCCTCACTTGTTCTCACTTCATCAGGTACTTCCTCAAACCACATTTCAGCACACTTCGCTCCAACTTTCTTACAAACCTCTCTTATAATAATAATAATAATAATAATAATAATGATAATGATAATAATAATGATAATGATAATAATAATAAAAATGATAACAATAATAATATTAATAATAATAATATTAATAATAATAATAATGATGATAATAATAATAATGATAATAATAATATTAATAATAATAATAATATTAATAATAATAATAATATTATTATTAATAATAATAATATTAATAATAATAATATTAATAATAATAATAATGATAATGATGATAATAATAATAATAATAATAATGATGATAATAATAATAATAATAATAATAATAATAATAATAATAATAATAATAATAATAATAATGATAATAATAATACAAACAAGATTAATAAGAAGATAGGGTGCATCGAAAAAAAACAAAACCCTGTTGGTTGTGTAATCTAAAATTCACTAGGTATTGAAAGCAACGGCGTTAATGGCACTAAGAATGATTTATGTGAAACTCCCAGTGAGTAGTGTACGGAGATGTAGGCATATCCTGCCTCAGCAGGCACTATTGCAGTTGCCACAAATGTACGTAGCGTCTAGTTTTGAGAGCACTGGTGTAGCATGTGTTCTCTCCTTCCACTGCTAGTCTCTCCACTCTTCATTAGTATTTAGTGCATTCTATACATTCAACATTTATTGATAAAGACTACGCGCATATTATTTGAGCAGACCAATATTTTTCTGCCACATCTTTCGCAAAGTGCACATAACTTAAACATAAAAAAATCATAAGCGTTCAGTTGAACCCATAAAAATATACATGTTTAAAATTTACGGCAGAGTTAAAGTAAAGTAAGATCCTCAATTACGCCAAAGCAACCCAAACATACATCAAACTGTGAGAAAGTGCCTTTTACATGAACGAAAGTGTCAGTTTACGTGTTTCATTTTATTTAATATGGTTCAAGCAATCATAAATGGATATTAAATGATTTTGAAAAACAAAATGCTATCATTTGGTGCAATCTGTTCTTTCTATCTTCTCTATACTTTGGATTTCAGTAAAACTATAGATTCTCATCATGCCCCCTAAGGGATATATATAGGGGAGATATTCTTGACCTGACGATGTGATTTTCCCTCGCAGGGTGGTCACTGAAACATACTTGCATATGTGTAGCCACTAGTTTT
The DNA here is from genome assembly GCF_053919585.1 of Euprymna scolopes. Taxonomy (NCBI): domain Eukaryota; kingdom Metazoa; phylum Mollusca; class Cephalopoda; order Sepiida; family Sepiolidae; genus Euprymna; species Euprymna scolopes. Next base: position 47,613,128 of record NC_136510.1, on the reverse strand, counting down.
TATATTCAACATATTTGTGTTCATGGACCACAATGGCCAATAATTTGAACACTGGTTTCTATATTTGTTCACAGTATTTGGATGTATTAAACTTGTCTTTCTTATAATAAATGTTGGTTTTATGGTTATTTAAAGAGTATATACATTTTATTGGGACACTCTCTCTCTCTCTCTCTCTCTCTCTCTCTCTGTGTTATGTTCAGAAGAAAGTTCTTGCGGCATTTTTAATTTTGATTTCAAATGATATATTTTCAAATGAGTTTTCGTTAGAATATCTTTACTTTATATATCACTTTAAAGAGCATTTCTGCTATATATAACCATTTAATTACAATCGTTTTAAAACAATTATGTCTTCTTTATGGAACGTTTAATATAAGACGGAACGTTTAATATAAGACGGAAAAAAGCAAATTCGGACAATTTTCTTATAAGCCAGAGATGCACCAAAAGAAGGTCATACTGACTGCTTGGTAGTCTCCGACCAGTCTCATTCATTGCAGTTTTTTTAAATGCAGGCGAAACCATTATGGCGGAGAATTGCCGTCAACAAATAAGTGAAATGCATCAGAAACTTCGACAACAACACCAAGCATAAGCCAACAGAAAGGCTCAATTCTCCTCCACGACAATGTCCGACGGCACGTTGCTAAACTGACTCTGCAGAAGTACGAAACTCTGCCTCATCCGCCATACGTTTAAGACTCCAAATGTCACGTTCTCTTTCGCTCTATCGCTTTCTATGTTTGGAGTTCAAATGTCACTTAAATTACAACCCCCATTTTTATTTCTCCTTTTTATTTTTTATGTTAAGTCTCGACATTCGCTTTCCCTCTATCGCTTTCTAAGACATAACATAAAAATAAAAAGTAGGAATAAAAATGGAAAAGAAAAGAAAAGGAAAAAAGAAAAAAGAACGAACAGAAAAGGAAGAAGGAAAAAGGGATTAGTATGATTACATTGTCATAAGAAATTGGAGGGTTTAACACATTTGAAATCATCTATAAAGGAGGAGTTCTGTTTCTTTGTTCTTTCCTTTTTTCTTTTTCGTTCTCCTTTTTTGTTTTCCTTTTTATTCCTCCTTTTTGTCATGTTAACCAATTGTCCGGAACATTTGTCTATATAAATATTCTCTCTCTCTCTCTCTCTCTCTCTCTCTCTATATATATATATATATATATATATATATATATATATAGCTCTTTCAGTATTTAGTAAAATCAATAGTGACGGAAGAAAACATAACCAACATTAAAGTATATACATTTGGATATACATGATAGAATCTAGGAATGCAGAGAAACTGTCCCATTCTCACATTCTTAGTTATTGCAAGTAATGAAGGAATGTAATTCTATTGTCCTTCGACTTTGACCAAATTGAGATTTTATGATTCAGCACCCCAAAATATTACATCCCACAGACGGGCAATTCTTGAAAAGAAACCTCGCTCCGTTCAGACTCGGGAACACAGAAGAGAGAAAGGAACATACCTTACAGTAGTTGTAGTTGGATGAGATTTCACTGTGAATGATTTATGGGGAAACATGAGATTGGTGCTCAGTCAAGCAACTACCATAAAAATAAATAGAGACTAGCAACGTCTGTTCTGTTAGAGGTATGCTGTAAGGACAAGAAGAGGTCACCCACCTTTTGATTTTGTAGCCGAATTTGTACTATCAAGTTAGAAGAGAGGGGTCTGGGCGGAACGCCCCCCCCCCGATGTGGCAACAGTACCTCATCATAGGCTTCATTTTAATTTTTACATTGATAGAGGATTGCATCAAGACTGCATT
>NC_136510.1:47578832-47606332 GCF_053919585.1 Euprymna scolopes | reverse complement strand
GAATGCTGATGGGATAGCTCAGGCATTTTTGCTCGATTATCCTGATTCATGGGATTCTTTCAACAAACACCCGTATGGCTATAATCAATGTCACCAATTTCCATCACTCTATCTGTGTCTTGCCTGCCTGTGGAACTCTGTACGGCAGGTCTGCTTTCTAGCTAACTACAACATGATTGTTTTCAAATCCAGTGTAAGCAAGTTGTTGTTGTTGTCTATTTAAATCAGATTCTACTCAATTTCCACCACTACCGATCGTTACGTTGTTGTTGTCTCACTGGTCACCTTACATTCAGTAACCCTTATATTCGTATACTTGTAAGAAAGAAAAAGCTTATCTTGTGTCTTACATTTTGGTAACTAATATGATAAAACAAATGAAGCATGCATAGTCTCCCATGAGTGCACAGTGAACGCGGCATAAAAAAGGACTAAGTGCAGCATTTGTCTACTTCCCATTTAGCTCCAAAAGTCCCCACGTAACGTCAAATCCTGGTGAAAATGAACAAACGGTGCAGTTTTAGGCCTTAATATATGTAAGTTTGAGTCTGCACCATGCAAAAAAAAAAAGAAAAGAAATGATTAAGTCAATGATTTGTCCCCCTCTCTCATTAGCGCCAAAAGTCACCAAGACTTTAACGTATTTAAATTTGAGTTCAGTACCATGCAAAACTGATAAATAGACATATGCAGAAAATTTTGGATAAATATGGTAAAACAGTACCCACAATGGAGTGTCTTTATTAGCCCTAAAAGAGCCCCTAGGGCACACCCAAGAGTTATCATGACGTATAGACGAACAAAATTATGTAGTAATCAGTTAGTTAGAACTTTTCAGAAAGTTTTATAAAAATCCAAGCATCAATTTTAGCTATTTTAACCCGAAAGGCACACCTGGGGGGGGGGGCAAAATTTTCAAAAATTCCAAGGCGTAGTTATTGAGAAAAGTGCGGACAGACGAACGGACGAACGGACAAGTGTAAATTTACAGGTCCACCCTCCTTTTGTCAGGGGACCAATAAATGTTTTTTTTTGTGTTACGTTGCTAAAAAAGTATAACAAGCAAGATGAAATTCAGGAGAATCACACGAATATAATTTTTGATTTAAAGTTACTTAACAGCACAAAATAAATATTTAACACTTTTAGTGTTAAACATCTTGTCCTGTTATTACATTACTTTACTTTGCACTGAAAAATGGTGTCTAATTCAGTTAAATCTGGAGACGGGAAATGGCTATAAAGGGAACGGAGGGCGAATGAGAAAAAGGTTAATTTGATTACTCACAAAAAATCTTAAGTATTAAATTGTAAAATAGCTTTCGTCGGCGAATAATTCAAAAATATTTACCGAGAAAGATTTCAATAGATTTTTTTTTCAGTCGAAGATGTTAAACACTTCACGTCTGCAAATCAACTTCGTTTATTTCGTTTTAGTATTTATTTGGTTTGACGGCACCAAATGTTACACTTTTTAATAACGTAGCAATTGGAGTGTCATGGCCTGACAGCTCGGATGTAATAAATCAGATTTAATCAACTTTAAACATAGATTATGTTGAGCTCTAAAACTAGTAATTCTGTTTCCCAGTTAAGAAGTTTATTAGACACACTAGCTTAAATAACGGTATTTTGGGGCCGTCACCAAAATCCGTTTTTTCAGGGTAGCAAATTAAAAGAGAAAAACGATGAAAAATGAACAAGTAAAACAAACTTTCCGGGAATGGAAAACTAGAGAAATTAGCAAAGAAATACGAATCCAAAATGAGATTAAAATGATCCGAATTTATTTTAAATAAAATAAAATGTTATGATTGCTTTTATTTTCCAAAGCTCAGGTTTTAAAAACCTTTCAGGTAACATGAAATAAAAAAAAACACATACAAGAAAACAATTCTTACTTGAAAGAAAGGCTGAAAGGAAAAGCACGTACAAAAAATAGAAAATAGTTCTTTCAATTCTTTAAATTCAGTCTTTCAAAAAAAAAAGGTTATTTTTTTCATGAAAGAAAACATGAATGGCTTGAGTTGCAAAATCTTCTTTTTTTTTTTTTTGCTTTCTTCTCACCTGTTCTTTTTTTTTTAACAAATAAAACAGCCAAAAGGTTTTATTTTTAGTTTGGCTCTCTCCTTTCGTAGTATGGAGTGTTGTTTTCTTTTTCTTTTTAAATGATATTCCTTTTCTCTGAAAAGAGTTGTTTTTTTCTTCTTCTGCTTCTTTAGTAATAATAATCCTTTTTCGCTGAAAAGGGTTGACTTTTTCAGTAAATGGTGTATTTTAAAACATCATTTTCCAACCGCTCCAATAAAGGCCTTCTGCCCTTAGTGAAGAAGTGGAGTGCTTTTACGTCGGTCTCCTCTTGACGGAATCCCAGAAAACAGACTTGCTCTCACGAAGTCTTATCCAGAACTGATTTGGGTTTCTGGGATTGTTTTCAGTGCAGTCAATCGCCATCAAGCAATGATAATGGATACCAAGAAAAAAAGGAAAGGCACTAAACAAAGAGAGAGAGAGAGAGAGAGAGAGAGAGAGGGAGAGAGAGAGAGAGGTGGGTGGAGATAGACGCACGCACACACACATTCGCAAGCTGAAAAGGTCTCTCTGAATGTATGACTGTTGGACAACGGGCCAAGAGAGAAGGGGAGGAGGTAACATGAATGCTACAGGCTAACCAAAACGGCTGAACGCCCCACTTCCGTTTTGCACTACTGATGGCGACGTCGATAAAAAATAAAATTCAAACATAAAAGGGTCGGTCGAAGGAATTTATTTAATACTTATGTTTATCAAAGAAAAATGTCATTAATATTTTATTTGATTTGTTAACGCACATTTTAAAAAGCTTATATCAAAACGTATTTACAATTAAAATGAATTTTCTTCTTCATTTGATATTTTGATTAATAAATAGTAAAAACGATCAAAGTTTGGAGCAAAGGAACAAAAAATGAATTAAATGGTTTACTTTTTATGGAAGTCGCTCTAGTCAAGGCATGAAGTCACTAAAAAAAGTAATGTTTACAGTAAAAGCATATGATACGAAGGTCGTTCCAAGAGTAAAGCTTCCTATTTTTAACTTAAAAAAGAGCTACGAAGAGTGCTACCGTTAAAATGAGCGAGCTTTTGTATTTCAGAATATATTTTCTTAAATAGCCACCACTATTTTCAATGCAATTCTGCCAGCGATAAACGATAGCTGTTGATGAGCGTCTGCAGGGCGCTTTATCATACGAGGGTCGTTCCAAAACTAAAGCGTCCTATATTTTTTAACTAAAAAAGTTGAAGAGCTACAAAGACAGGAGTGATATTCACACAAGCGACCCAGAATTTATTTTTTGGCCCAAAATTTATTTTTCTACATAGTCTCCACCATCTTGGATTCAAGGACACGTCTCTGCTTCTGATACACATCTATAACAGAAGTTGCTTTCTTAAACTCCTACCGTCAATATCTGCTAAAGAGAGATGAAACTTTCAGATTATGAATGTATAAGTTCAGTCATCATAACAATACAATTTACAATTCTCTCTGATCTAACGGGGCGAAATAAAAAAAATAGGAGGCATTACTTTTTGAATGGCCCTCGTACATATAATCTTACTCTTGAAAAGACCAAGGCTATAGGTAGGAGGAAAAGAGTTAACAGGACGAGAGTTCTACAATCCTGGAGGTGTTGAGAATAAGCTACGGGAATAGCAAATTAGATTTGTATACATTAAATATAGCGGACAGATCAGCGTGCAAGAAAAATCCGTATAAACATTAAAATAGTTTTACGTTGTTTTTGTTAAATACTAATAAATGAAGAATCATTTCGAGTTAACATCCATTTTGTATTACGCATGTTTATGCTAGAATAATCAAAATCTTTAAAAATTATCTGAATAACCGAAATCACACGACATCAGGTTAAATTTGTTTTCCATCTTGTTTCGATTTCGTTTATGACACATTTTAAGCGTGTTATTTTCAAGTGATATGCGTAGTACTAAATGGATTTTAACTCAATTATTCATGTAATATTTATTGTTGGCAAGTTTTTAGTCTTGAAGCAGTATTTTTAGCTCCTTACGTCATAGCTTGTATGGAGCGATTTCCCTAAAAATATCTTCTAGCCTCAACAGGGATGAAAAAACGGAAGATTCTGCGTAGCTCAATTGCCATATATTTTTGGGTACTCATGTAGAGAGTGATCCGGACGTAACTGGACGCACGCTCGGCTTGTCCCCGGAACATGACGTCAACAGCCGGAGTAAGCCGAGCGTCGCCGAGGAAATTAAGCCGAGCGTCGGCAATGAAAGCATAACAAGAAAAGAAAAACCTACCTTAAATTTTATGTTTTATTAACTGTAAAGGAAAATGCTATAACAATATGTTTTTATATTGTTTTTTTTTAATGTAACAGATTTTTTGATACAAGAAAAGGCTCAAAAGTAAGTAAATTAAATACTTTCAAGGAATTTTGTGTTCGTAAAGTTTTTGTTTATGTATTTTTTTTCAATAAAACAGAATTAAAAAAAAATATTTTTTATTTAAAATTTTTTATTGTTTTGGAAGAAAAAAACCTTGAAACCAGGAAAATAAAGAAAGCTGGGTAGGATTGTTTTTTCTGTTTTTTTTTTTTGTAGTTTTTTTGTTGCTTTTTTTAGTTTTTATTTATTTCCTTTTTGGTTTATTTTTTATTTTTTTTTGGGGGGGGGAGTTTTTGGAACGAAAAACCTGGAAAAAGAAAGAAAACTGGGTGGAATATATATATATATATATATATATATTTCATTATAAAACAGATGTTGTTTCCTCAGACCGTTGGAAGGTATCACACGACGCCAAAGTGGACGCAGAGGTGATAGCGGACGTGCAAGGAAGCCCGTCATCAACCGAGTAGCTTTCGACGATGTGAGCTAATGTGAAGACAAACGGAACTTTACCAAATGTGTCCAAAAGCTCCCGGTTGGCCCCGCATTCTACTTTGTTGCGTTGTTTAGCTTCCTTCCACATTCGCTCCACGTGATTCGTCGTAGCCTTCGTTTCGGGATCTACGAAGTGAAGGCTGTGATTCACCGTCAAATGGCGATACCCTTCTCCCCCCACTTTGCTGTATGACTTCCAACAGTCTGATCCGACCGTGGTCCCCGGCAGGATATATTGTTTGATAAATGGAAGGAGGGTTTCGGGATTCCGGTTTGGTACACTCACCAAGAAACCCTCCTTTTCGGCAAGATCGTATCCACCGAAGATCCAGACCTGTGTGAGTACCCTGCCGCCGTTATGCTCTCTACGGTTAAACAAAGACTCATCTACCTCCACTGCATGGTCTGGGCCCCCTATCTGCCGGGGATTCCTTGGAAAATATTCCCCGCAAATGCTTCTTAAAAAATTCTTCCAGTCGGCGATGGTGTGCGTCGAACGAATTCCACATTCGCGTTGGAGGTCTTTTTGTGTTGCTCTCTCGAACGCCCACAAATAGATCAGTTTTAGTATTATGGCAATTGCCAGCCTAGATTTTGCGAAAAAAGTTCCTGTTCAGATAGAAGTGAACGTTGACATTTGCCAGCGTGACACCTCCAGTCATAGCCATCGCTTACTTTGCTTCTTGCAATAAGAGCGCAAATATGACCACAAGAGGGACACGTTTTCGTTTGCGCAAGCAATCTCCTATCCTGACAAAATTCCAGGACCCCTGCTGGTGTTTTTAACTGCTCAGATAATTCTGTAAAATTTATGTTTTCTTCCTTACGGAAAAGTACGCAAATGGTGTGTTTTTAAAAATCTTTTTCTCAACTAACTTATTTTCTTTTCTTCCTCTTCATGATTGTCGTCTGCTGCTTTGAATTTTCAACTTGCGCGAACGCGCGTCGCGTTGAAAACTATCGCGCTACATTGTCATTGGTTCAGCTTTATGTTAGGTCAAACAGCTTAATTTCTTCGGCGACGCTCGACTTACTCCGGCTGCTGACGCCATGTTCCGGGGTAAGCCGGGCGTGCGCTGAATTACGTCCGGATCACTCTCTGCATGAGTACCTATTTTTGTGACGTACTATCTAGCTCTACTTACGCATTGAGCACTATTGAAGTAAATACTGAAAATAAATACATAAAATACTATATCTCCTTATAACTTTTTTATGTGGATACTCGGAATATTATATATATATATATATATATATATATATATATATATATATATATATATATATGATTTCTTTAGTAGTAAAATAAGAATTACAGAAAATTACCATAAAAAAGACAAATAAATAAAATATAAGTAAAAAAGTTCGTTAATATTTAACAAAAACAGCAACACAAAACCATTTTAATGCCTATACAGAGTTTGTTCTCGTATTGTGCTCTGGCCGCGATATTTAATGTTTTCTGTTAAATTATATTAAAATATCAAAACGGCGAATTTGGGGATGACTATTACACCAATGAGTCAAACGAAGTGGGATAAAGAAAGCAGGGAATTTATCAGAAAAATTTTAAGAAAACATACCATGATAGTATTAATAGAAAAGAATGAGACTAGCTACATCACGTCCGTGAGAGAGACGGTGCAAAGAATAAGAAAGATTGGAGGGGGGGGGTCAACCAAATTATAGATACCAATAATTTTAAATCGGACGCTGAAAAGATCAATGTTTACTGAAATTTAATTGAACATTATTAAATATAAAAATTTAAAAATTGAATAAATTGTTCTCGTTCCGTCAGCTATGACAGGGTAGAAATATTAGTTTTTATGTTATACTCAGCTATTATTCCCTTTTCTCTGCAACCTCTTTCTGATAGAAGAGACGTTGCGAGTCTGTCTCTGTTGTAACGTTATTTTCACCGTAAGTGCTCGACTGAACTCTAAAATATGGTTTCCCCTTGCTAAACTTTCCCTAAAAACAATCGACTAGCTACAACCATTATACACAATTTCTCCCACTCTTTATCTGTGCCTAAGTTTAAATGCAGATTCCATAAATAATGCTTCTTTCACAGAACGGCCCGCCTGTGGAACACTGTTCCGCTGTCCTGCTTCCCGCTTGAATACAACATGGTAGCCTTCAAATCCAATGTAACCAAGTTCTTGTTGAACCATCCCCATAAATAATCAAATTCTATCCAATTTACACTATTAACGATTACTACACTAGCACCTTACATTCATTACCCTTTATTCTTGAGTGGCTTTCAGGTCTTGATAAGTGGTGACTCCCAAGTACAAAAATGAATGCCATTTGGAACCGATTGTTAATCAACAACCTTAACCATTAGGTCAGGGCCCATGAAGATGCACTTTACAACGATTGAAGATTACATCAGTCGAGAATTTGTAAACTTATGAACAAGATTAGAACATTAGTCCGAAAATGGAAATGTTAAAAATAAATTTATTTGTATTTAGATTTCTACGCTGTGTGTTATTTGCAAGTCGATGTACTATAAGGCCTTCTTCATATCTATTTTGACGAATTTAGAATTCTTTATCTTTGAAATTGTCTTATAAGTAGGGCTATGACAACAGCATATTCTTTTCATTGTTTTGACTCTCGAGTATATATCCGATACAGTTAGATACAATTAATCAACCGGGAACGACATCACTCTACATAAAAAACATAAATCTAGCAAGATATCAATGCATGTATACCTGAGAATCAAAACAAGGAATAAGAAAAAGAATCGTAATACTATATAATTCGCAGTTTGAGAATGAAAGAGAGAGAAAGAGAGAGATGGAGAGAGAGAGAGAGAGAGAGAATATAAAGGATTGATTATAGAAAAATCATATGTGTGTGAGCGTTGTTTTTATTATTTAATTAGATATTATTTAGAAAAGCTTGCATGACAGAAGACATTTTGATTTTGATTTCTAAAAGTTGGTGGTCAGTAGATTTGCGTCAAGTTTAAAAATAGAACACTGTCCATTTAAAAGAATAAACAGGGCATTCGAAAATGTGTAATTGTATCCCGTTTTAATTACGGGGTTAATGAGGCGAGACGGGAGTAACAGCGTGGTACACATGAATTCCTTTAAATTTCGCGTTGATCTCATGGTAAACTGAACTAGTTATTTATTGATTCTACCAAATGTGATGTTTGTTTATAATTTTCAATTATACGATTGTTAATTTGACTCGAAATACAAATATATTGTTTTCTCATAATTTTATTAATGTTATTTCTTACAAAGTTCAATTAACATCAATAGAACACAATAAAAAATACATTCACATTACTTATCAACACGTTTTATTAAATTTCATCATAGAAACCTCGACGTTGTCCCGGAGTGAATGAGCCACCCTTTAAGATCATTTTTTCCCCTTTTTTTCTATTTTTTTTATAATATTCAATCGAATGTATGAAGCTTTAGGATGTACTTAGCATATTGGAGGATATTTATCTCTCTCCAAGGCGAGAAGATGTGACACAAGGATCAGAAAATAGGATTAAAAAGTCATCACCTTAGAGAAGGTGCACTCTGATCTGCGAAAAATGACTGGGTATCCTCCTCGGCATAACCCACTTTGGGCGCCCTAGGTAATTAGCAATAAAATAACCCTTTCTCAAAGAAAGAAATTCAAGCCTTGAAAGGTGGACATCCTAGAACTACACTAGACCAGCAACATACTACAGTCAAGGGGAGAATAATCACTTAGATTCTCTTGGCTTTGGTATTGGATGTGATGTATAAAAATAACATTATAAAAGTTACAAGAAAACAGTATCTTTGTATGTCGATTCAAATTAATAATCGTAAAATAGAAAATTATGAAAAACATAACATTTGATAGAATCAATAAATGACTAATTCAGTTTACCATGAGATCAATGTGAAAGTTAAAGGAATTCCCTCGCACTACGCTGTTACTGTGGTGTTATCTCATCAAATCCTTAATTACAACGAGATATAATTACTCATTTTAGAATGCCCTGTTTATTCTTTTAAATAGACACAGATGATGCAAATCTACGTGCACTGACCACCTTCCAAAGTTTCGAAATCCAAATAAAAAAATGTATTCTATTATGCAAGCATTTCTAAATAATATGAAATTAAATAGTAAAAACAACAATTTCTAATCAGTATATTTTTAATATCTCTTTCATTCTGAAACTACTGGTTAAATAGTATTACGGCAAGCGGTGATATGAACTGAATTAAGTGTCTATAAACACCCTGAGTCACACCGGCGTTTCCTAAGAATAAATGAAAACACAGGTGCACATCTGCCTTAAGCTCTGAACCTCTTATTTATGTTTACATTCTGTGTTTTTTTATACGTTTCATGTCATAAAATGAAGCAACACACCTTGTTTCCTTTTTATCAATGTCAACCGTGGATGTATACGCAACTATAATATTTTACTATATTGATCAAAATGAAATATACTTATCTACTATTTATTAAGTGATGTGGTATTATAAAATATTTGATTATTGAAATCCACAGTGTAGAACGAAAAAATTGTCGCCCTTGAAAAACGACATGATTCCATTTCCGCTGATGGAAACCATTTTTTTTTTGTTACAGGCAATCTACTAGTTGGCTAGTTGTGTACAGATCCTAAGAGCGATAGGAGCCTTGTATCATGTCTGAAAGTGACACACTGTTCAACGAGCGTGATCAGAGATGCGCCGCTGTACAACTCATGCTCTCTACAGATCCAAGTTACGACAACAGGACCATTGTCAACAACCTCAAAATGTATGCTAGATTGCGATTAATAACAGTTACGTGCTAGGCTGATGGAAACAAAGACGGTTATGGTCTTTGATGTCATTTCAAGTAAGTGTCACATCATGCTACCTCACATCTTTGAAATCGGCTTGAAAGTCAACACTAAAATGTACCTGGATGTGCTGAAGAGGGTGGTTATCTCCTGGTGCAATCAGATGGCCGCTGGCAGACATTGGGTGTGACAACAGAACTCGGCGCCGGCCCACAAATCCAAAGAGACCCAGGCCTGGCTTCAAAAGGAGTGCTAAAACTTTGCGCACTTCTCTCACTGGCTCTCTCCTCCTCCGATCTAAACCCGCTTTGGTTATACGTGGAGAACATCACCAACATGGCCTCCAACAACACTAAAGCCAGCATGATCGAAGCCATCAGCCAAGTATTCGACGAGCTTATGGAAAAGGCCTGCTCCCAGTTCCGGACTCGTATCGAGGCGGTGATTGAGGCTGAAGGCGGTTACATTGCATGATGTCAGCTTTACTACATAATAAAGTTACCTGAGTGGATTTTTTCAAGTAAAGTTTTAAAATGAAGCTGATGGTTGTTTTCTACGAGGCGACAACTCTATCGTTGTACCCTGTATTACCAACAGACTAGGCGGAATCCGTGGAAAAGCAAATAAATAAATAAATAAATAAATAAAATGTTTCTGAATTTTTGAGATGAGGATTAATAAATTGTATTATTTGAAATATTCAGACTACTATTCTCATCTTGAGTATTATTTATAACCTAATGCGGATGTATCTTGTTGAACTCAGGAACCTTTCTGTCGAACTCCGAAACCCTTTATTTAATCCATGAGAGTAACACGTTCTCGTTTAGTCAGCCATGACCAGATAGGAGTCCTTATTCGTAATTGTATTCTAAATATTAAATATCGCCCACACCAAGGATTAAACTTGGAACCCCCAAAAGAGTGCCACTTACAGCTTACATTATCCGTTATGTCACCGGATCCTTTCGCAAGGATCAGTAACGTAACGGATAAAGTGCTAATTTGAATCAGATTTTAGTAAGAGGTTTGTCATTTTCCTTCATCAACCAGTGGTCATTTAAGTGCATTCCTTGACATAAATAATACATTTATTCACAGTTTACACATAAAAAATAGTCGTTCTGAAAACATATACGTATATTAATTATAATTATTATGATTTTTAATATCTCGAACAGTTAACTGTTTTTATCAAAATATTTTTTTCTGATAAAAATTGTATGAAGATAAAACTTATGTAATATTGGACATTTTTAATCTTAGAAAATTCCTACTTCTTCGTATTATTTATATTATGCGGATTACGGTTTTCATCTTGAGTGTTATTTTCACAACGTTTCGGTCGATGAAACCTCCAAACTTCTTTTCGTGCCGCTTTTTTAACTCGGGAATCTTTCTGCCGAACTAGGAATCTGCACTGAATTTCAAACGCAAACCTTTACTTAATCCGTAAGTCATGACCAAATGGAAATCTTAATTCATTCACAATTTTATTCTGAATATCGCTCACGCTGGAGATCGAACCTTCAACATCCAACCTTTAGAAGAGTTTCACTTGCGGCTAAATTTTACCTAGTATTTTATACGTTACGTTAGAGATTATGGCGGCCAATTCTAGTATGAATTTTGTGAACTTATTATTGTTTTTAGATGTACAATTTTACTACTTATCACTACTGATTAATTAATTAATTAATTAATTAATTAATATATATATATATATATATATATATTCAGACATTGAGAGATTGTATAATTATTTCCACAACCAAACAACGTCGCAGTCCACAAGAGCTGGTTTGTTACTGTCATGGCTCTTGTGAGCTGCGTCGTTGATTAGCTGTGGAAATAATTATGGGTTAATAATTTACTTGAAATGTTAACCAATTAACATACACCAATCGTAATGGATTAAGAAATGCTTTTTTAAATTTCTTATAAAGGTAAAAAATCCAAACTCAATAAATGTATTTTGCGAATCCAGAGCATATATAGTGTAATAGAATAGTTCGCAAAATCCCATACGTCTGAAGAGTAAACGACTAAAAATACAGCAAAGACAAAATTTTGACGACTTGGTCGTTGTGAACGAAACAATATTGTCATGTATACCTTGCGATAACAATAAATACCAACAGAAAACAAGTAGTCTACTACACATAATATATATATGCCGATGACTAAACTATATTTTATAAAGCCCCCCCCTCTTGGGTTGAGCACTATCGTAAATAATCTCACTCGCCACTTAATTTAGCTGAAAAAAATGCGAAGCTCGCGGTTTGTTTACAAACAAACGTTTGAGCCCTCTACGAGCGGCGGACGGATGCTTATTTAAATAGACATTCGGACAGATTAATTTGCGGCCACCGCTTCTGTAGTCAGGGGGTAGAACTGTCGACTGTCATTACGACGGTTCTAGGTTCGATCCTCGGCTTGGGATAGGTGTTAGTCTAGCGGCACTGATGAGTGTGAAACAACGAAACAGGTCTGTATGTCGATGACTAAACTATATTTTATAAAGCCCCCCCTCTTAGGTTGAGCACTATCGTAAATAATCCCACTCGCCACTTAATTTAGCTGGAAAAATGCGAAGCTCGCGGTTTGTTTACAAACAAACGTTTGAGCCCTCTACGAGCGGCGGACGGATGTTTATTTAAATAGACATTCGGACAGATTAATTTGCGGCCACCGCTTCCGTAGTAGAACTGCTGACTGTCATCACGACGGTTCTAGGTTCGATCCTCGGCTTGGGATAGGTGTTAGTCTAGCGGCACTGATGAGTTGTGAAACAACAAAACAGATCTGTATGTCGATGACTAAACTATATTTTATATATATATATATATATATATATATATATATATATATATATATATATATATATATATATATATATATATATATATAATAGGACAACAAGAGTATGAAATGAATCACAAAACTATATATTGGTAGATATAAAATGGATCATTATGTAATAATGGAATACAAGCAAAATTTGGGGGATAGAAGGGCTCTTTATGCTAGGGCATTTCGAAGCCTAATGCTTCTCATCAGAAGAGTAGAGAAGGTGCTAGGTAGCATGGGGAAGATGTGGCGTCTAGCGTAGGGTTCATTAGGGACGAAAAGGATTAAGAGGAATTATAGAAAGTTGAGGGAAGCTTTATTGAATTCTAAATAAATAAAGGATGAGCTTGTTATATATAGTATTATCCAGATAAGTTATTATCCAGGCATTTTCCAGATAAGTCTCCTCTTGTGGAATTGAACTTTCTCTTTTCCTCTTACGCATTAAGCTATATATATATATATATATATATATATATATATATATATATATATATATATATTGTCAGCAAGTCATTATTTAGACACATCTAATTGAACACGACGGAGTTATTCCTTTTTCCGATCTTTCTGGAACTCTTTTCCATTTGCTGACTGGGTTTTTTAATTTTTGCAAGCATATTATATAGAATGGCGCTCAAAAGTTGTTGTTCGACCATATTTTTCGAAAAATGTCTCCAAACCCACTCTAAAAACTCATACAACACATACATAGGCTACACAATAACAACACTCTCCCGACGACTAACCTATCATTTAGCTGACAATAGCACCATAAAACAACACCTAACATTCCACGATAAAAAAAAAATACAGACGACCTACATTAGAAATATCTTAACTAAAAATACCAAAATCCGATATCTTAACAACTGCACACGGCGACTAAAATTACTAGAAGCCATACTTATAAAAAACTACAGCCTTTTTTAAACCAGATCTCATTTAATATCGGTACAAATATAAATATACTAACAGTATTTAATAACTAACATGAAACTAAATAAATAAACTATAAAATAGGAAAATCGAAACTAAAAATAAAATAAAATAAAATAAAAATAATTCGCTCCCAACCCTCCTGCACCCACCTCTATAGCCAATAAATTTTTTTATAAATACACCAAGCCTCAAAGGAAAAGAAAAGGAAAAGAAAACAACAATTGTTCCTGACCATAATCAGATACACCGATGGAAAGCGCTTGAGAAAAAATATGGCCAAACAACAACTTTTGGGCGCTATTCTATATATAATGCCTGCTGAAATTAAAAAGACCGCTCGGCAAATTAAAAAGATTTCAAGAAAGATCGGAAAAAGAAATAACTCTGTTATGTTTAAATATATATATATATATATATATATATATATATATATATATATATATATATATATATATATATATATATATATATTTGTTGCAATCATGCAGTGTATATGTGCTATGGAATCCATGGCTTTTAATTTCCGCCGAGTGTTTTACAAAGCACATTTGAGAAAATTCTGATTTTACATCGACTAAAACTTTGCGAGAATAACACTCAAAATGAGAGCCATAGTCTGAATTGCCATAATAATACGAATTATCAATCTTCATCTAAAAAAATTAGAAACAAAATCCAATTTCTTCATTTTTATGCTCAAGTTGATCTACTTGAAATCATCTCATCCTTGCGTGGCTTTAGGTCCTAGTTAATTATGACAAGTTAGTAAGAAAAAAAGACATCTACTCCCTTGTAAATATTTTAGAACAGCCCCCCCCTCCCCCAAAGATTACAGATGTTCTTCTGGTGCCGATAGTCGCGACATATTAACTTTTACAGGCCTCGGAGAGCAGCAAGTGTTTAAAGAGTTCGCTTCCTTGCCTTTCTCCTCCTTACTTGATTCATTCTCCGTCAAATCAACATTGTTTTGCACAACTATAGCAAAAAATAATAATTACATTTACAAAGAAGAAACGGAAGAAAAAAAATGCTGGAATGTCTTCTAAGTCTAATCCTGACCATCTCTTCCGTAAAATACAGTTTCTTTTTTTCCACTTGAAATACACCGACAAGTTTAAAAGGTTCTTTTCTTTAAGTTATTGTCCAAAAGGTTTTCACAATAATTAGTTATGCGTCTCTGAAAATCTTACAAACATGCAGTGCGGATTTGCTTATAGGCTCCAAAGCGTTTAATTTCCGCCGAGTCTTTGATCTTTGCCGAAGAGCACATCTATTCGTTTGATACAGCTTCCTTGACTCGAGGAAACCAAAAGGTCAACACACAATTAAAAAAAAAACTATTTACCCCTCCCCTAAAAAAGAATGGTGCATTTATCACATATTTATTTATTTATTGCATATACACGTAAAGGTTAGTATATTCAGCAGCATTATACTGGATTAACTGCGAGACTATCTAGATCAAAAAAAAAAAAAGAAAAAAAAAAAAGGAAAAAAAAAGCAATACCGACCCTGTGAAAATTCCACGGTAACTTACTTATCGTTTGCCTTTTTTCTTCCCGTAAGCGAAACATTTTTTCTCAAAGAACTACCAAATTCATCGTAGGATAGGATGATTATATCATTGTGAAAGAATTACATACAATTCGTAGTATAATCAAAAAATATTATTTTTCAACTATTTCAAACGATATTGATAATGTTTACGCATTAATTTAGTTTTAATATCGCTTATGTCTGAATTTATTTGTTTAAACACGACGTCAATAGTAAATCTATGACGTCATACTAAAACTATAATTATTTTAAGGTAATGTTTTAAGCTCTATTTATAAGAAACTCCAAAAGACGTTGCGAGCTTGTCTCTGCTCTACCGTTATTTTCATGGCAAGTGCTTGTGTGAACTCTAATTTATGTTCCCCGTTGCAAAACTTTCACAAATACACTCAACTACCTACAATCATTATCAACAAATATCCCAACTTTCTAGCTGTGCCTAAATTTAAATGCGGATTCCATGAACAAAGTTTTTTTAATAGAACTGCTCGCATATGGAACAGTGTTTCTATTGGCCTGCTTCCTGACCGATTACAATATGGTAGCCTTCAAGTCCAATGTAAATAGATTCTTGTTTAGTCGTCCCCTTAAATAATCTAAATTTTACCCAATCCACACCATTAACCATTACCAAACTACCACCCTTCATTGACCCTTATCCTCGAGTAATCTTTGAGCCTTGATAAATGGTGACTTCCTTGTAAAATAATATCTCAGTTAATAGAACATAAGACTAAAGGCCTCAAGGATGCAGTTTCAATTTTCTGTCATAACATCCGCCTTATTTATTTGAAATTTGTTATTTAGTATTAATGCACTATATTCTATGTCTAAACGTAGTTAAAAATTTCTTATATTTCGAAATGAGACAAATTGCACAGTGTATTGATAAGGAAATGCTCATATAATGTACTAGCGGGGTGGGTGGGGGTGCTGGCTTTTCCCGGGCGTAAAATACGCTTAAATATGATATTTTAATTTGTCCAGATTTCGTATATATTATTATAGAGTCATGATTTCAAAAGTAAAAAAAAATGTATTTAGGTGCCACCGGCTAGAATCGAAACCGTAGCATTCAAAGCTGGTAACGTTACCATTATATCAACATGATACGCATATAAACCGATTAAATATCAATCATTTTAATAAAAAAATAACATTTAAAATAAACTAAGATGAATGTACAGAATATTTAACGATTTTTTTCAAGTTTGACCCATTTTTAAGCTCTTAAAAAATTTTAACTGACTAAAAAACCCATAATAGAACGACCTGTAAAACATCCAATTATTTGAGGTCCCTAGAGTCGCTTTGCGACTTTTAGTTTCGGAGGAGATAGAATTTGAAAATATGGAGACAGATAGACAGACCAACAGATGGACAGACAGACAGTCCGATGGACAGATATTATACACTATATATATATATATATATATATATATATATATATATATATATATATATATATATATATATATATATATATATTAGATTTTCATAGAAAATTCAGAATTTTATGATTCTAAAAATGACTGTCTGAACAACTGCTGAACGTATTTTAAAATAAACCTTCTTACGTGAGAATAATGATATGTACGTTGGTGTCATGTTGGGTACTACTAGGGCAACACCGGGTGACGTAAGAAAATATCATTATTAATCTTTTCATCGAAAACTAGATGGCGAATGTGAAAAATGCAATAAGGAAAAACGTTATGAATAGAAGATGTACATCAAGAAAAATGTTAACTGTGGAATTTTAACATAAACCGAGCAGGTTAGGAATTTTATTTGATAAAGAATAACACATAAATACGTGACAGACATATTGAGATGCTCTTGTAGTGATTCGTGTATTGAAGACGTAATTTTGTAAAGGAATATTGTTTCTTGATATATACGTAGAGTTTAGTCAGGTGGTAGGTAGTCGGAGTTTGAGAGAGACAGTCGAGCGCACAGACACGCTGGGACCGATTGTTATGGCGCTGAATTCTAATGAAGCTGTCGGGGCAATGTTGACAAAATGTGGAACTTATGACAAGCGTGCAACTTTTCGATGGAAAATATCTTAAATAAAAGTTGCTAAAAATACACCCGAGACTTCTGGTCGCTTTCTTAGAATAAATCTTCACGTGCAGCTTTCAAAATTCGTCACAACAAGACCTTAAGATGGACAAGGTATGTTTCCCTATTTGCCAGATGTAAAACATCACAGAACAGTGTTTTGTCGTTTTGTATTGTCTGTGTTTGTTATATATCCTGTTAAATACGTTATACACGCATTAACTTAAGAAACATTGACTAGACGATCACAAACACTAAAATCTCTCATATACATGAACACTTATGCACACTCACTACGAACTGTAGATAAACGCAACGAACATTACAAGACGATCAGAGAAACTGTCATAAATACATCCGTTACACTGACAACTATATAACAGTCGTGATCTGTTTTTCTGTTTTACATTTATAAATGCTCTGAAATTATTAGTAAACAATAGCATTCCATTGATTAAGTCTTTATTCATTTTCTTGCCAAATTTCATAATAGTTTAATAGTTCATAACAATTTTTCGCGCGCACAAAATTCAGAAATAAACATATAATTAAAGTCGTATCCCTGTCTGTTTGTTTGAAATTTGCTTAATATAAACACAAATTAACTTTAATACTAAAAATTGACTATTATGCACTTTTATTACTGCATGATTTCTATATATGTACTATTTATTCAGAAGAAATCCACATTCAAAAGGTTATCTCATTTGCATATTACATTAAAGAAATTCCGTTTTAATTATCAGCTCTAATTTGTTGATAGAGATTAGTAATATAATTGTTTAAATTATTCTATTTAGAAATATTACAAAAGTTGATTTATTTAATTTATTTTTATTTTAATTTACATTTAATTTAATTTTTATTATTATTATAACCAAGATCATATGCGTTTAAAAACTGAAGTAAGTTTTCATTTAAGCTATTAGTTATTTCCCTTTGAGCTATGAGATTTTATTTCAATGTTTGAATTTTATAGGTGAAGATAAGTATGTTTTATACTTCCAAAAATCCCAAATATGGTACACTTTAAAAAATCTTGAAATATTTGGTGTTTCTTAAATGGTATGTGACAAAACCCTCCGCACGGTAATATCATTTTACCTGGCAACGCCGGATGTGTAAAACTAGTGCAAAAAATAATTGCATAAAATCAACAGAAGGCTCGTTGTTATGACAGGGGTTTCTGTTTAGAGCATAAAAAGACCAAATGAAATTGTAATATTATATTGTATAAAGTATAAAATTTGGCCAAAGTTGGATTGTTCTTTTCTAATCGGATTCTTTTATAATCGTTTTTTATAGTTATCTGTGTATTCCAATACACCCTTATCTAACCTATCAAAGAACACTCCCAAATACATAAGGTACATACATGTAGAATTTTAAAAAAATCAGCCCAGCTATTGGAGTCCATAGGAATAAACTCACACACCCACATACAGATACAATGCACAACATATATATATATATATATATATATATATATATATATATATATATATATATTTATATATATATTTATATATATATAGTAAAGTGAGTACACACCTTATATTTCTTTAAATATTTAAGTATGTCTCTCTATGGGACAATACTGGAAAATGATCTTTTTACACAATGAAAAGTAGTCTTATCTTTGTACTCCTCAAATTGGTGTGCATGGTGTCAGTCCAGGAGGAAGCCTCTTCTGAAGGCACCACACAAGAAAGCCCGCAAACAATTTGCTAACGACATGTCAACACAGCTCATAGACTACTGGAACCATGCTCAGTGGTTTGATGAGACGAATTTTAATTTGTTTGGTTTTGATAGCATGTGTTGTGACGATGAGATGAGGAGTACAAAGATAGGGGATGTCATGGTCTGGGGCTGCATGAATGCTGCAGGTATTGGAGACTTTCCTTGAAGGAAATATGAACTCCAACATATACTATCAAATACTGCAGCAAGGGTATGATCCCCCCCCCGCAGAAACAAACGTGATGGGCTGGCCAAGCATGTCTCCAGACTTGAACCCAATAGAACGTCTTTGGGGCATCCTCAAGCAAAAAGTGGAGGTGCGCAAAGTCTCAAATATCTGCCAGGTACGCGACGTCGTAATTAAAGAGATGAAGAGCATTCCAGTGGCTACATGTGAAGCTCTGGTAAACTCCATGGTCAGAAGAGTAAAGGCAGTTTTGGATAATGATGGTGGCGCACAAAATATTGAGAGTTGGCATGTTGTATGTTAATATGGATAATTTTTCGTAAGGAGTGTACTCGCTTTTGTTGTTACCGATTTAGCTTTTAATGGCTATATTTTGAGTAATTTGAGAAGGGGGGAATAAATTAACTCTGTTATATATGCTGCAGATAGACTACTTTTCATTGTGTCAAAAATCATTTTTCAGTGTTGTCCCATGAAGAGATATACTCGAATATTTGAAGAAATGTGGAGGGTGTACTTACTTTTGTGATACACTGTATAACTATATATATATATATATATATATATATATATATATATATATATATATATATATATATATATATATATATATATAAAATGGGTATGAAAAAGAAATTTTCAATGTTAAGGCAAACTTATCTGAATAGAAAAATCTTTTCTTGTAAAAAGGAGCAAACAACAGGATAATGTAAATATAAATATGAAATATAAAAGAAACTTTATTTGTATGTAGACGTGTGAGTTTGTTCCTATGAACTCCAAAATAGCTGGGCTGATTCTTTTAAAATTAAAGCTATACATATATACTAGCCAGAAAATCCGACGTTGTACGGGATTGATTGATGATCAACGAATGTTTCGCACTCACATACTTTATTGTCATCAAAATCAGTGAAATCGGCCATTTTTTTCAATCAAATCGATTGATTGCTCTCGTTGGAGACCCATCACGGTGCACCTCGCGGACGCGTCATATGCATCTCACAGCGACTTAGTGCACAATTCATTGTAGTCTACATTGTACTGTAGAGAACCTACTGCTTATTTTATAAAATTATTTTATATATAATGGTTTGAATAAAGTTTCAAATGAAAAAATCAAGTGTCATAATTGAATTGTGCTCTAAACAGAAACATTTATTTCGAACGCGTCCCTGTCATATCAAAGAGCCTACTGTTGATTTCATATGTCGAGCCTTTCAGTATGTGTGATAATAAAACTTCTCAAATGCACTTGTGATGTTAGGCTGTGTAAGGTATTAACTTTGGGCAAAATCGCCCGTTCTTTCTTTCATTGGATTATTCGATTACCGGTTCCTGATACTTATCAAGAACCTTCCGATACAGAACCTTTCTAAGAATATTGCCAAGCACATAAATTACCTTCGTGTGAAATTTTATAAAAATCAGCCCAACGATTTTGGAGTCCATAGGAAACAAACTCACAGACACGCAAACACAGTTTCTTTTATATTATAGTATATATATATATATATATATATATATATATATATATATATAAATTTCAGAATTGATCCCCTAATATATTTGTCAACTCACTAACCCTAAAGAAGAAAAATGTTACGAGTCATTTGACACTTTTAAATATTTTCCCACGTTTCGACAATTTTCCTGATCTCTTTTAGACGAAAATCATAATTTACTCACGAGTAATAGAAGCAAAAGTCAAGAAAAAAACAAACAAAAAAACAAAAACAAAAACGAAATAATAAAATACCTACGAAAAGAAAATATACAAAAAACAACGAAAATGAACAGAGAAAGCCTTTAGTTCATTCAACGGACTCTTTTTTATATGTTCTCTCTGTTGGTTTTACGCCTGTTCAACTCTATTAAAGATTGAAATACAACGTCTATAGAAAACGATTCATTGTATTCTTTAAACTACTCTTCTCATCTAAGATATTATTTTTACAGCAATTTAACCGACCTTCTTCAGATGCGTCTTGTCGTACTTGATACTCTTTAGTTCAAACTCGGGAATCTGTACGAAATTCCAACTGAACATTTTCTTTAATCCACGAAGGTAGCTTGCTCTCGTTGCGTCAGCCTTTATTATTCCTTTATTACCCGTAATGAGAATTAAACTAACTCCATACGGCTATCACGTAGAACTGATTATTACTTACAATTTTATCTAGCCTATGTAAACTCAAATCCAGCCCCATGGATTAAGTAAAGGTTTCGGTTCGAAATTTTGTACCGATTTCTGATTTCGGTATAAAGATTCCCGAGTTAAAAAAGACGGGTTCGCGGTAGGTCGGAGGTTACGTTAGCCGAAACGTTATGAGAATAAGACATAAGATGAAAACAGTAGTCCGAATTATTAAAATTATCCAAATTATAAATCCTCGTCTCCAAATTTTATTGATTTTTTTTTCGAGGATTTACGGCATATCAATCTTTTTGGAGTTACTTGGTGCTAAAAATCATTACATACAAAATGTTCGGATGAAAGTCAACATCTATTTGTTTATTTACAAAGAACTTTACATTACGTCAAAGTAGTAACCAGCGACATTATTCAACAACAATGCTCAACCAGTAAAGAGTCAAATACCCTCTAAGATGTAGTACTCTTGCTACATCTGGTTTGGCGCTGCTAGGAGTACAATTTCCTGCCTAAAGAGAGTACAAAGCCGTTTTCGAAATTTAGTAGGCGAGGACTTTTCGCTTCTTTACCTCGATTCTCATAAAAAAGACATGCGATTCTATCTCTGCCCTATCGTTACTTTTATGCCCCATTCTATGGTTTAACTCTTGTAAAACGTTCGCAACAAACAATCGTCTACCTACAACACGCGTCAACGATTTCACCCACTCTATGCCTGTGCCTAGAACTAACAAACTAGAACAAAAAACAAAAAAACAAAAACAAAAACAAAAACAAACAAAACAAAAAAAAAAACAATCCATGAGCAGAGTTTTCCTAGAATTTTCTGCCTGTGGAATACAATACCGTGGTACTGCTTCCCAGCTGACTACAACGAGGTTATTTTCAAATCTCATGGAAGTTCCACCATTACTGATCATGTTGTCTCACCATTTACCGAACACTTATAAACTATTTTACTAGAGTGGGGTTTGAGCCTTGATAGGCAGTGAACTCTCAAGTAGAAAAACTCCATTAACGATTTTTTTATAAAAAAGATCTTTCTAGGAACACTCCCAGACATATAAACTAAATCTGTATGAAATTTTAAAAATATCGTCCCAGGCATTTCAGATTTATTATGAAACGAACGCACAGAAATACGCATACGTACACACACAAAGTGCTTTAATGAATAATCATATATATATATATATATATATATATATATATATATATATATATATATATATATATATATATATATATATATATATAAGCTGTTTATTATACAAACATACATGTTTCAGTGGAGTCCCAATTCAGGGACAACACTTTATCATCCCCCCCCCGAAAAAATCCAAATTGAATTTACGTTCAATTTCGATTCTTTTTTGTTTTTAGTGTAATGAGGTTTTGTACTCGAATTGGGACTCCACTGAAACATGTATGCACATATGTAATTAATAATATCTGTATAATAGACAGACTATATACCAGCTATGTCCTGCATTGAGTATTCTTTGATAATCATGCGAGTTTCATTGGGTTTACATCTAGGAAACCAATCGATACAACCGACATACAACAAAAGAGACGCATACACGCATATATATATATATATATATATATATATATATATATATATATATATATATATATATTCGCGCATATTTTATTCAAGAGGATCTTCGTTCTTCTTTTTATGATCTTTCTGTCGAGTATTTTTGTTGTGGGATCCAAAGTTCTTATAAAGTCCCCTAGTTTACCGAACGTTTTCGGCCTCTATTGACCTTCGTCAGGGTTGTTTTCCTGTGCATCCTACTTATTGATTGATTTGTTCTCTGTCGTTTTACTGTTTTTATTACTAATTTACTATGTGTAGTTTCGCTTAATTTGAAGTTTTTCTTTCTTTCCTTCCTCTTCACCTTTATCTTGTTAGAATAGGTGGAGAATTCGGCTGCCGTTGTCAAAGTTTATTTTATTAATGGTTGGGTTTTTACTTTTTATTATTAATGCTTCTAGCATTGTTAGTCGTTGGTAATTATTGCAAGTTTTTAATATGTTAGTGTTATTTTTTTAAAAGTTCTTTGTATTGTTTGGAGGTGGTGTTTATTATGTTATGTTCTTGTTCTAGGTGTTTGCAAATAGCACTGGAGGTGTTCTGATGGCCTGTGAGACGTCTTCCCAATGTAGTGCGTGTATGGCCAATATAGTTCATATTTTTCGAGTAAGGGACTTTATAAGAACTTTGGATCCCACAACAAAAATACTTGTACGAAAACAAGAAAAATTCGAAAGAAAGATCATAAAAAGAAGAACGAAGATGCTCTTCAATAAAATATGCGCGAATAATGAAATTCTGCCTAAATATAAAAAACTCAAAGGACATATATATATATATGTATGTATATATATATATATATATATATATATATATATTTATTTACCAGTGGTAAAAGAACCGGACTAAAGTGCTCAATGTGTAGTCAGAGCAGTATATAGGAAATTTATTACTGTGAGTCCAGAATGAGTTTACAAATTGTTTCAACTAGAGGAAAATCCTCAAAGAGAGGAAAAATCCAACTAGCATCATCAGAATTCATAGATGGACTAAGTTATAAAGTCAAATAAAAATGGAAAGATCGTAGATAAAGGGGAGTTAGAAAAGAAGGGGGAGTGGTGGGGAGAGGACGTTGGAGTTTAAAGTAGTAGGAGTGTATTAAAAAAAGAGAGGGGTTTATAATTAAATATTAATTATGTGTAAATTCTTATATACGTGTTTTTTAACAGTTTAAACTTAAAAGACGCTACTTTTGTTGATAACGGCATAAGTAACAGTTAATTTAAAGGATCACCATGGCAACAGGTTGGAAAGTTAATGTTAGTGAAGGAACGGGTTGAAAATGGGGTTTAAAGTAATTTAGCCGGGCGGAGAGAGATTGAAAGATATTTATTGTTTATAAAATGGAAAGAAAAAGAAAAGGAAAAATAAGTTAATGAATTATACTTTACAGGTTTATTTTAATAGTGTGATGATATATATAATTAAATATAATAAATAAATAAGCCGGGCAGGTAGAAATAATACGTTACAGGTTTATTTTAATAAAATAAAATAAAATAGGTGAAGGAACGGGTTGAAAATGGGGTTTAAAGTAATTTAGCCGGGCGGAGAGAGATTGAAAGATATTTATTGTTTATAAAATGGAAAGAAAAAGAAAAGGAAAAATAAGTTAATGAATTATACTTTACAGGTTTATTTTAATAGTGTGATGATATATATAATTAAATATAATAAATAAATTAGCCGGGCAGGTAGAAATAATACGTTACAGGTTTATTTTAATAAAATAAAATAAAATAGGTGAAGGAACGGGTTGAAAATGGGGTTTAAAGTAATTTAGCCGGGCGGGGAGAGATTGAAAGATATTTATTGTTTATAAAATGGAAAGAAAAAGAAAAGGAAAAATAAGTTAATGAATTATACTTTACAGGTTTATTTTAATAGTGTGATGATATATATAATTAAATATAATAAATAAATTAGCCGGGCAGGTAGAAATAATACGTTACAGGTTTATTTTAATAAAATAAAATAAAATAGGTGAAGGAACGGGTTGAAAATGGGGTTTAAAGTAATTTAGCCGGGCGGGGAGAGATTGAAAGATATTTATTGTTTATAAAATGGAAAGAAAAAGAAAAGGAAAAATAAGTTAATGAATTATACTTTATAGGTTTATTTTAATAGTGTGATGATATATATAATTAAATATAATAAATAAATTAGCCGGGCAGGTAGAAATAATACGTTACAGGTTTATTTTAATAAAATAAAATAAAATAGGTGAAGGAACGGGTTGAAAATGGGGTTTAAAGTAATTTAGCCGGGCGGGGAGAGATTGAAAGATATTTATTGTTTATAAAATGGAAAGAAAAAGAAAAGGAAAAATAAGTTAATGAATTATACTTTACAGGTTTATTTTGATAGTGTAATGATATATATAAATATAATATATATATAAATAAATAGCCGGGCAGGTAGAAATTATACGTTACAGGTTTATTTTAGTGAAATAAAATAAAATAGGTGAAGGCTTAAGTAAGTAACTTAAATAATAGAAAAAAAAAAAAAAACATTTTTAATAAGTAACACACAAATATAAGCACACGCATAAATATGTACAGCAAATGCACATACGTAAATGGGGGAAAAGCACATGCGTGATCACACATACATATATATATATATATATATATATATATATACATATACATATATACACAAACATACATATACAAACACATATATATATATGTACACATACACAGATACGTAAAAATACACGCATATATACATATATAAACATATATGCAAGTACACATACATCCAGATGCAAACACTTACACATACATATATATATATACATATACATATACATACATATATATACATATAAATATAAATTAGCTGGGAGGGGGGGGAATTGAAAAATATTTTATAAATAATTTTTAAATTTTCAGGCGTTGTAGTTGAAGGAAAGAGAGAAAGAGAAAAATATAAATTAATGAATTATAAGTTACAAGTTTATATTACTAATATAGAAATAGGTAAGAATATCAGTAAGTTAATCAAATAATAAAATTCATAAAATTATTAGAATTTTATTATTTGATTAACTTACTGATATTCTTACCTATTTCTATATTAGTAATATAAACTTGTAACTTATAATTCATTAATTTATATTTTTCTCTTTCTCTCTTTCCTTCAACTACAACGCCTGAAAATTTAAAAATTATTTATAAAATAGTTTTCAATTCCCCCCCCTCCCAGCTAATTTATATTTATATGTATATATATGTATGTATATGTATATGTATATATATATGTATGTGTAAGTGTTTGCATCTGGATGTATGTGTACTTGCATATATGTTTATATATGTATATATGCGTGTATTTTTACGTATCTGTGTATGTGTACATATATATATATATGTTTGTATATGTATGTTTGTGTATATATGTATATGTATATATATATATATATATATATATATATATATATATATATGTATGTGTGATCACGCATGTGCTTTTCCCCCATTTACGTATGTGCATTTGCTGTACATATTTATGCGTGTGCTTATATTTGTGTGTTACTTATTAAAAATGTTTTTTTTTTTTTTTCTATTATTTAAGTTACTTACTTAAGCCTTCACCTATTTTATTTTATTTCACTAAAATAAACCTGTAACGTATAATTTCTACCTGCCCGGCTATTTATTTATATATATATTATATTTATATATATCATTACACTATCAAAATAAACCTGTAAAGTATAATTCATTAACTTATTTTTCCTTTTCTTTTTCTTTCCATTTTATAAACAATAAATATCTTTCAATCTCTCCCCGCCCGGCTAAATTACTTTAAACCCCATTTTCAACCCGTTCCTTCACCTATTTTATTTTATTTTATTAAAATAAACCTGTAACGTATTATTTCTACCTGCCCGGCTAATTTATTTATTATATTTAATTATATATATCATCACACTATTAAAATAAACCTATAAAGTATAATTCATTAACTTATTTTTCCTTTTCTTTTTCTTTCCATTTTATAAACAATAAATATCTTTCAATCTCTCCCCGCCCGGCTAAATTACTTTAAACCCCATTTTCAACCCGTTCCTTCACCTATTTTATTTTATTTTATTAAAATAAACCTGTAACGTATTATTTCTACCTGCCCGGCTAATTTATTTATTATATTTAATTATATATATCATCACACTATTAAAATAAACCTGTAAAGTATAATTCATTAACTTATTTTTCCTTTTCTTTTTCTTTCCATTTTATAAACAATAAATATCTTTCAATCTCTCCCCGCCCGGCTAAATTACTTTAAACCCCATTTTCAACCCGTTCCTTCACCTATTTTATTTTATTTTATTAAAATAAACCTGTAACGTATTATTTCTACCTGCCCGGCTAATTTATTTATTATATTTAATTATATATATCATCACACTATTAAAATAAACCTGTAAAGTATAATTCATTAACTTATTTTTCCTTTTCTTTTTCTTTCCATTTTATAAACAATAAATATCTTTCAATCTCTCCCCGCCCGGCTAAATTACTTTAAACCCCATTTTCAACCCGTTCCTTCACCTATTTTATTTTATTTTATTAAAATAAACCTGTAACGTATTATTTCTACCTGCCCGGCTAATTTATTTATTATATTTAATTATATATATCATCACACTATTAAA
>NC_136510.1:47398832-47573832 GCF_053919585.1 Euprymna scolopes | reverse complement strand
AAGAAGCATCCATATGGCCAAACAATTCAATTTTTGTTTCGTCAGTCCACAAAATGCTTGAGAAAACGGACTCTGGAGAATTCACATGGGTCCTAGAAAACTTTAGACGTGCTGTAAGGCGTTTTCCGGTGTGCAATGGAGTCCTTCTTGGTCTTCTTCCTTTCAGACCATTTTCATTCAGAGTCCTTTGCAATGTTTGCCTTGATATTTTTATGCCAGAAGACTCCAGATTTTCTAAAATGTCCTTAGTAGTGGTGGTTGGATTTGCATTAACACTTCTTACAATATTCCTGGTGGCTCTAGCAGACAGTTTCCTTTTCCTTCATCTACCAATCAAGTTGTTTGTTGTGTGGTGGCTCTGGAATTTTTTGATGATGCTCTGTACTGTTGCTGTAGGGACCTACAATTTCTTGGAAATTGGCTTGTAACCTAAACCATCCTTATGTGAATTCACAATTTTAGTCCTAAGATCATTACTAAGCTCTTTTTTCTTCCCCATTCTAATAATTTTTATTCTTTTTTTTGGTTTTCAGTTGATATCATTTTAATTTCTGAAAAATGCAAAAAACGAAATGAAATTAATCAAAGGTTGTATAAAAGCATTCAAAATAAGAATCAAACAGGAAACAAACAGTCAGAAACTCGATTAATACTGAAAAAATAAGGGGGTATGATTATTTTTGAACATTACAGATTTTATAAATAGCTGTATATTTCTTTTATTACAAGTATCCCGAGATTTTAAAATGACGAAAATGATCAGAAGAGGTTTATTAAGAATATGTATCAATATGGACGTAAACAATAAATTCTTACAAAGTTACACCTAATAAACTCAATTTTCAAGAGGGGGTATGAATAATATCGGGCACAAGTGTATATATATATATATATATATATATATATATATATATATATATATATATTAATTTGAAATATGAAAATAAATTTTATTTATTTTAAATGACCTACGCCTATGCAATTTTCCCCAAATTTCCGTAAAAATTACTTTTAACCACAAAGGATTTCTACTCGATGAAACTTCGTAATTTTTGGATATATTACTATTTTCGCCAATTAAGAAACTATTGTTGTTTTTTTTCCTAAAACAACATATTAATAAAAAATTGGTGTATCGACTTTAACTTAACAAGCACCAATGTAATTTAACCGGGACGTTAGTTTGAATGTTTAACAGAAATTTCACACATTTGTTTTTTTTTTTTAGTGGGGTATTATGTATTGCCAATACACAATGTCTCTTAGAAACGTCTCATTTATTTGTTTAGTAAGTATTTACGGCATATCAATCGTTGTAACGATAATGTATACACCACACACACAGACACAGACACACACACACACACACATATATATATATGTATTAGTGATGGGACAACTCCAATATTTATCCCGATACAATTACTGATTTTTACTAAATTCCTGATTCTAATACAATTACAGATTCCGATTTTTATACATCTCTAAGTAGGCCAGATAAATAATTGGCCGAAACGTCATGTAACAACAATTAGAAGATGGCGATAATAGTCCGCAAATAATTAAAATAAATAAAACAAATTACTCATCTCAAAAGAAATTCCAATTAATTCAATCATATTCTGATGTTATAATGAAGTTATATATAAATTATATATATATATATATATATATATATATATATATATATATATATATATATGCGTGTATGTATACACACATATATATATGTATGTATATATATATAATTTATATATATATATATATATATATATATATATATATAGTTATAATTGTTCTTCTAATTGTTGTTACATGACGTTTCGGCCAATTATTTATCTGGCCTACTTAGAGATGTATAAAAATCGGAATCTGTAATTGTATTAGAATCAGGAATTTAGTAAAAATCAGTACTTGTATCGGGATAAATATTGGAGTTGTCCTATCACTAATATATATATATATATATATATATATATATATATATATATATATATATATATATATATATATATATTTACTAGCATGGGTTCCCGGCGTTGCCCGGGTGTTTGGAGGTGTATGTTGAGCTAAAAAAGAAAAGAGATAGTAGGAAGGCAGGCTCGAACCTTTGCTATTACGACCATCGCCAAACCGGAAGTGGCGTAGGTTTAAATTAAGGCTAGACAATCGAAAAGAGGGGATGACATTCGAAAATATCGGTGAAAAAAGTGACCCCTCTCCGTAGAAAAGTGCCTAGTTGAGGGTGAAGAAATCAATGTTTTTAGCCAATTTTTCGGTATTTGTCGTCTGAAGGGTCGAGCTTCAAAACGATAATGCTCTTGTGAAAATCTGTCGCGTCTGTCGAAAGTTATAGGCAGACATGAAAACATAAACATACATTTATATATTGGTAGCTCAAATCTTCGACCCAAACCGATTAAAAAGCTTGCGCTATCTCTGAATACACTTTATGTAAAATTTCAAATGTTTAGACCAGAAATTGTCTGAGTAATTTGGTAGAGACCGCAGTCGGCAATTTAAAAAAAAAAATTCATCTTTATTATGATTCCTTAACATTTATTCTTTTGGGCTCAAATCAAGTTATTAAGTTTGGTCCATGTCCAAGGAACCTACATCTAAAATTTCATTTGTTCATACCCAAAATTGGCTGAAGAGTTTGGTAGAGTTCTCAAAGGTCAAATCATTTAACATTGACCCCTTAACAGCCAAATGTCTGACCGAAAACGGATTACAAAGATTTTCCCAAATCTCAGTAAACTCAGACTGAAAATTGACAGAGTTATTGTGTAGGGAAATGCACACAGACACACAGACAGGCAGGCAGACAGACAGACAAACAGAGCGACACGTTCACTTTTATAGATATATAGATATAGATATACTAGAATTTCAGCTTGGCGTTGCCCGGGTGTTTGGAGGTGTATGTTGAGCAAAAAAAAAAAAGTGGTAGTAGGAAGGCAGGCTCCAACCCGTACCGCGAAGGAGGAAAAGAATGGAAAAATGTGACGTCTTTGCTGTTAGGACCACCGCCAAACTAGAAAATCGAGAAGAGGCGATGACTTTCGCAAATATCGGTGAAAAAAGCGATCTCTCCTTGTAGAAAAGTGCCCAGTTGAGGGTGAAGAAATTAATGTTTATAGCCAATTTTTCGATATTTGTCGTTAGAAATGTCGAGCTTAAAAACGACACTAATCTTATGAAAATCTGTCGTCTCTGTGGAAAGTTTTGGGCAGATCTCACATGTTCGACCCAAACCGATTAACAAGCTTGTCATATCTCTGAATACCCCTTATTTAAAATTTCAAATGTTTAGACCAGAAATTGTCTGAATAATTTGGTAGAGACCGCAGCGATCAATTTTTTAAAAACTTTGAGCCTTATTATGACCCCTCAAAGGTCAAATCTTTGAACTTAGACCCCTTAACAGCCAAATGTCTGGCTCAAATTTCAATACCCTGTATATCAAATTTCGAGTCTGAGTTATTGTGTAGCGAAATATACACAGGCAGACAGACAGACAGACAGACAGACAGACAGGCAGACACTTTCACTTACATATATACACATATATATATATATATATATATATATATATATATATATATATAAGTAGGTTGTAGTTTGCTTGAAGCATTGTTGAAGAAAATTATAAGGTAAAATTAAAAGCCAAGAACAATGCGAGATTTTTTTTTTATTATATAGAGTAAAATTAAATGCAAACAAAAGAAATAAAGTTCTTTTTTTTGTTGTTTGTTTTTCTTTTTCACACAAATTTTTTACTATAAACAACAGTAATTTTTTTTTTCTGTTGTATTCAATGGTGATATAAATCTCAATATATTTCAGACTTATTAGTCCATTTTCAAGAGAAGACAGCGGAAGAGTGTTCAAAATTGGAAAAGTAGCCGCAGAGTTTGCCACGTGATACCGCGAAATATAGAACAAAAAATGACGTTAGGAGAACGTTAAAATAAATCAGTTGATGTTTGAAATACTTGTTGCGTTTGTGAATCAAGGGAGATGACTATTCAAGCAAGGTTTTTTTTTTTTTTTTAACTATTGTTTTTCTTATGTTTTAAACTTATATTATAAAAGCGGAGCTCAATTCCAGTCTATTGTTTAGTGTGAGAGTATTTTTTGAAATAATTAAAGATTCGAGGATACGAAGTTGACCTACGTTTCTTGAAGAAGCAAGAATGTTGATGTGAAAATCTGGTTCTGAATTAATGCAAGTGCGAATATGTTTATAGAACGACGAAGCAGTAGTGTTTAAGTGCTCTTTAATGCGGTAATGAAGCAATCTGGTAGTGCTTCCGATGTAAGATGCACTGCATTTAGCGCATTGTAGGTCGTAAACAACGTGGTTCTTAAAGCATAAACCTGTGTGTGATATTGGGCAATTAGAGAGTGAACAAGGGGAAGGTGTATGCGATGGATGTTTTCGGTTGAGCTGTTGTCTTAAAGTAGATCCAGTGTAGATGAGTTTAATGTTGAGCCCCTCGCTGCGGATGGCTTTTCGGATTGAAGATGAGATTTTGTCACTGAGGAAGGGTAGTTTTAGAAAACAATTGTTAGAGAAGGGTCGGGTGTTGCGTTTTTTCTTTTTAAGTGAGGATAGGATCGTATTAGGGTAGCCGTTTAGTGAGAGCGTCTGTAGGAAATTGTTAGTGTGTGTATGTTTGTCGGAGATGTTAGTGCATTTGTCTTGTATGCGTGAGATTTCGGCATGTGCGTAGTTTAGTTTGTCCTTGAGAGGTAGCGCAGATTTGAAATGTACGAAGAGGCGTTTGCTGGCGGGTTTTCTGTAGAATTCAGTGCATATGGCACCATTTTTTTTATTTGTATTTTAAAATCAAGTAGAGAAAGAGATTCCGAAGAGTCTGGGTGTTTTATAGTAAATTTTAAGTTTGGGTCGGCGTTATTGAATTTGTGGAAAATGTTAATAGCTTCTTCGCGGGAGTATGTGATAATTAAAATGTCATCGATATATCTAGTAAAAAGGAGATAAGAATAGCAAGTACTAAGGGTGTGTCTTTCGAGTTTGTCCATATAAGCAATGGCAAGAATACCGGATAGACTGGAGCCCATGGGTAGTCCAGATACTTGTTTGAACGTGTTTTGTAGGAAAGTAAAGTAAGTGTTGTCTACTATAATACGGAGGAGTTGTAAGAGATCTCCTGGAGTAATTCCGAAGCATTGTGGGTTT
Organism: Euprymna scolopes; assembly: GCF_053919585.1. NCBI lineage: Eukaryota > Metazoa > Mollusca > Cephalopoda > Sepiida > Sepiolidae > Euprymna > Euprymna scolopes. The sequence continues at coordinate 47,568,623 of NC_136510.1, read as the reverse complement.
TTAGATGCTATAATGTCTGCCATGAGATTAATGGCTGGATGTGCAGGAATGGAGGTGTATAAAGAAACGACGTCTAGGCTAAATGGGTATCTGTATAGTTTGAGTAGATGGTGTGGTAGATCGTTGAGTCTGTTAATTACTTGGTTGGAACTACTAACATGGGCTGGGAAGGTAGAGAGTAGAGGTTTAAGTAGGCGGGATATTAATATATATATATATATATATATATATATATATATATATATATATATATATATATATATATAAAGCCTGTGTATCGCTTTATTGCAGGTCAATATTTTTTTAATTTTGAAATTGCTATGAAACGCAGAGATGTGGAATTTGGTACACTGAAAGAGCATAACAAGGTGTCTTATTTCCCTGATTTTTTTGTGGAATTGGAACAAATATTGTGAAAATTATGCTAATTTTTCTATTTCTGACTGATTTTAAGTGTGTATCACTTTATTGCATGTCTCTCAAAATGCCTAGAAAAGGGTCGGTTGACAGCTAGTGAAAAGGAACGTGTTGCATGCCTTTCAGAAGGTTAATCTCTCATAGATCAACCCAAGGAGCTTAGAAGAAATCGAAGAACATTGTCTTCATTCGTTGAAAATCGAAACATCAAACCAAGAAAGCACAAAGACATAGGTCAGTTTCTGCTCGTTATGTTAGAAAAATTCACGGTCAACTTATCAAGAGGCGGGGCAGCAACAGTGCTGCTATATTTGACAAGTCTGCAATACCTTCCATGTCTAAAAAGACACGCTACAATGTCTTAAACGAAACTGCAAGAAGCATTAAGCCCATAGCAAAACGTATTTTAAACCAAACTCATAAATAAAAAAAACCGTTTGGCTTGGGCTCAGAAATACATGGAAACCAGCTTTGAAAATGTTCTTTTACCGATAAAGCCAGAGCAACCTTTGATGGACCAGATGGGTGGGCCAAAGTTTGGAGTCTTCTTGGGTTCCTACCCCTTATCGATTCCGTCGTCAACAGGGAGGTGGAGGTGTCATATTTTGTGCAGGAATAACCTGCGATGAACTAATTGCGCCATTTCGAGTGCCAGAAGGTGTCAAACTGACAAGCCAGTTTTATATTTTATTTTTAAATGAGCATTCGTCACCATGGCTTAATTTGCGTCAACGCAAATTGATTTTTATACATAATAATGTGGCATCCCGCTCAGTCAAGCCTACGACATCCTACCTTAAGTTATTAAGCATTAGCGGAGAAAATTTGATGACATGGCCACCTTGTTCTTCAGATATAAACCCAATTGAGCAGCTCTGGTCAATAATAAAGATGAAAATTTATGAATAAGGTGTTTAATTTTCGTCGAAGGATAAACTTTGAAGGAAGATTTTGGAAGATTCTTATAGCATCATATCACCTCAAATCCACCGATTGGCATCGTCAGTTGACATGTGGCTATTCGAAGTGATTTTGAAGCATGGGAGTTATGTTGATTGATAAATATTTCCTTAAATAAAATAATGGGAAATTATTTCCTGTTTTTTTGTTAATATTGTGACTGGATATGTTCTTTATCTATAATATAAATCTTACATGTCTGTTTAAATGCATGCATGTATGTATGTTTGTATGTATGTCTGCTTAAAATTTTCGACAGAGACGACGGATTTTCACGAGATCAGTATCGAACTCCAAATAAGTTACCCTCGGGACTGCTATACACTGGCTCATACCAGACGCAATTTTCTAGTATTGTTATCTGGAGTAACAGCATTTAGTTCGATACTCCAACAAACCTGGTGAATTCTTCTCCTGACATAACAGAGCTGCTAGCGCTGTTAGTAGCAGCAGCAGTGTATGACAACCAACATATGGTAATGATCAAGCGCGATGTGACATCATAGCAAAGACAAAAAAGAAACACATATTCGGAGAAGTACGCGTTCGACACGTGGTTGTGTTAAAGCACGTGTTTTAGACATGACCGAAAAATGACAGCGAGCGAACCACGTGAGTAACGAGACCGTCTTCCAAGGGCATGCTAGACGATATAAACTAAATGAACTGTTTAAAACGAGATGTAAGGAGTTGTTGTAAATAACAAGAATAAATGCGTTTTGTTAAAAAAAAAAAAAGAAACACAAATTTAATCGATTTTTTTTCCTTTTTGTTTCCTCTATTTCTTTGCGAGCATTTTATCTACAACGTGTTGGGTCCGTTAAAATTTAACGGAAGCTTATCCCGAACCGTTAAAAAGCTTTATAACGTTACACTGAAATCGGACCAAACCAAGAAAATGCCGCAATGAAAATATACTATTAGATTAAGTAATAAATTAGGGTAAGGAGAAGGTAAGGAGGTCGTTATTGTTTTACTTACTCCATGAGAGGTAGAGGAGAATTTTGATTGGACACTCGGATATCTATGTATTTCCTATAGAATTATAGTGTTAGCCCAAAGGAAGGACCCCTATATTTATACAAACTAATTGAAGCAATATAAAAAATATTTTAATGCTTTTATCAGAAAAGAATTAATTAAAAAAACGTTTGAAGAGTGTTCGGTTGTATGAATGTCGTTCAAAAATAAAACAAAAAATTGAAGAGCTACGAAGATCGGTGTGCTACCATCGGAACGAGTGACCCTTATTACTCTACATAATCACAATCATTCTCAATGCACTTTTGTCAGGAATTCAATAATGATCTCCGCTTCTGACGCACGTAAATGTAAGGGGTGGTTTTCTTAGCGTTTCATACCGTCAGTATCGGCAACAGAGAGATGAAACGGTCAGGTCATAAATGCATACGTTCAGTCATCATAACAATGCAATTTGCAATATCATCTGATCAATTCGGTCAGAAAGAAAAAATAGAAGGCATTATTTTTGGAACGCTCTCATACATAGTAATACAAAGGATAACAAATATTTACTAAAACAAATTAAATACATTCTTGTTTCCCTTATTCGACAACAACAGACTTACGTTAGAAAATATTAAAAAGTAATTTATTTGCAGACAGAATCAGTTGATAGGATATACAGAATCATATATATATATATATATATATATATATATATATATATATATATATATATATATATATATATATATATATATATATATACAGTGATGATCATATTTATTGGCACGGTAAAATAAAAGTTAAATTTTGTCTAATAAATTCTAAAAAAGGGATTAAATTAAAGAAAATAACAAAGTATATTATGTATTTTTAACTGGCCTTTCCGATGCAGCAATCGGATTTTAGAAAAAATAAATAACAAAGGAACAACAAACATAATTGCAAAAAACCCTTGTTCAAAATTATTGGCACGGCTTTGTTTTTCTTTTAGTATCAGTATAACATCAATCAATTTCCGGTTTACGTGCTTTCTGAACTTTTTTATAGCCATATTATGCTTGTTTAACGCTAATTCAGTGAATAATTTTTTTCAGATAATTTTTAGATAGCGATTTATTTAAACTATTATAAGTGACTAAATTATAATTTTCAATCGCCATGGTTAAAACTAAGGAACACAGCGAAGACGTCAGGAAGCTTGTTGTAGCATGCCATACCAATGGGGACGGCTATGATAAGATTTCAAAGAAGCTAAACCTTCCCAAATCCACTGTTAGAGCCATAATAAACAAGTTCAAATCGCAAGGCCACGTTATGAGTTTAGAGGGTAGAGGGAGAAAAAGGATTCTTTCCCCAAGAGATGAACGGAAAATTGTTCGACAAGTAAAACAAAACCCAAGGATCTCTGTTGGGGAGATTGTTGATGAACAGAGCACCTCTGGAGTGAATGTATCTCGACATACAGTTGGTAGAGTTTTGAAGAGAGCTGGTTTAAAAGCATGTCGTCCGAGAAAGACTCCCTTATTGAAGCCTATGCACCTGAAAGCAAGGCTAGCCTTTGCAAAACGTCATATTGATAAAGATGTTGCATTCTGGAAACGTGTTCTATGGACTGACGAAACGAAAATAGACTTATTTGGCCATAATAAAGTGTCTTATATTTACAGAAAATCTGGCGAAGCTTTCCTGCTTAAGAACACCATACCCACAGTGAAGCACGGTGGAGGCAGTTTGATGTTTTGGGGATCCTTTGCTGCCTCTGGACCAGGGCGACTTGTTAAGGTCACAGGTAGCATAAAAAAGGAAGATTATGTTAAAATATTGGATGAAAACCTGAAAGACTCTGCTAAAGAGCTCTCACTTGGTCGTCGTTGGTGGTTCATGCAAGATAATGACCCAAAGCATTCGGCTAAACTGACTAAGAAATGGCTTGAGGACAATCATATTAATGTTTTGGAGTGGCCATTACAAAGCCCAGACCTTAATCCAATTGAAAATTTATGGAGAACATTAAAATTAAGGGTAATGTAAAGGAAGCCTAAGGATCTTATTCAATTGGAGGATTATTGTCAGGAGGAGTGGGCTAAAATTACTACTGAAGAGTGCAACAACTTTGTTGTAAACTATGAAAAGCGACTGAGGAAGGTAATCAAGGCCAAAGGCTATACAATTGATTATTAAATAAATCGTGCCAATAATTTTGAACAAGGGTTTTTTGCAATTATGTTTGTTGTTCCTTTGTTATTTATTTTTTCTAAAATCCGATTGCTGCATCGGAAAGGCCAGTTAAAAATACATAATATACTTTGTTATTTTCTTTAATTTAATCCCTTTTTTAGAATTTATTAGACAAAATTTAACTTTTATTTTACCGTGCCAATAAATATGATCATCACTGTATATACGGGGTGTCCATAAAGTCCGTGTGCAATTTTAAAATGAATTGTTCCAAAATCAAATCCTTTTTACATGTGATTTCTATTGCAATCACAAATAAAATTATAAATATTTTAAGGCGCAAACGGACTTTATGGACACCCTGTATATATACATACATATATATATATATATATATATATATATATATATATATATATGATATATATATATAGTATTAAAAGGAAAAATTGAAAAATAAATTAAACACAGGAACAAATCATCAAAAGCAAGTGATTAATCGGTTTCGTTCAGATCACCTAACGTCTTCAGAAAAGGTGAAGATTTTAAATTGATTGAGAAACGGTAAATATACAGATATATATATATATATATATATATATATATATACATATATATATATGTATATATATAATATATATAGTATTAAAAGGAAAAATTGAAAAATAAATTAAACACAGGAACAAATCATCAAAAGCAAGTGAGTAATCGGTTTCGTTCAGATCACCTAACGTCTTCAGAAAAGGTGAAGATTTTAAATTGACTGAGAAACGGTTAATTATAAGAAAAAGAAGACACACAAGGGAATGTTTATGGCACGTGAGTAACAATTTTAAAAAGATTTTTCTCAGATGTTTAGTTGTGGAATAAGATCCGAGTCTATGATTTACGTTAGATACTAATAAGAGAAATCTATCGTTTTTTTCTGATTCCTTCCCGTGTTTGATTTATTTTTCCTTTGGTATTTTTCATGTATCCTATCTCCGCGGTATTTTAAGTCATGATATACCATGCATTTTATCCTAATATATTTTATATATACAATCCACTTAAACATTTATTAGTATTAGAGGAATCCGTAGAAATTCCAAAGTTCATCTGTTGTTGTACTGCTGCCACCTATTAAAGGATTGTGTGACATATTTCAATTCCATCGAGGTCCGACGCATATATTATTACGCCATCTTTGTGCAAACTATGACAGACTTATCTAACTACTTTGGTTTATATACTTTCAAAATATATATGGTTATAAGAGGGTCTATCTATAATTTTTCTAGGAATTTGTTACACATTTCTATTCCATAGACCCCCGGCGTCAACAGAGATCCCATGATATTATTGTAACAATGTTTATGTCCAGAGCATGTACTACGCTTTGATTTTAGATAGAAAGATCACTTAGTTCATACTCGACACAATAAAGACATCGGATGAAATTTTCAAAACATACTTTTTTACATGCCCGCTGTGATTGGGCAATCCCATCTTTCAAATGTAGTGGATATAGATAACGTATGTACAAACTTGTCTTAACGCATTATTAAATAGATAATATTGGTAACCAAGGGACCTCTTTTCCTTCTAATGAGGTGTCACCCCTATCAAGGCTCAAAGGCTACTCGAGGATAAGGGATACTGAGTGTCAGGAGGCCAGTGAGACCGTGATGATTTGCAATAGTGGAGATTGGGCTGAATTTGATTATCTAGGTGGACAGCTAAACAATAACTTATTTACATTGGACTTGAAATCGATCATGTTATAAAGCCTGCAATCAGCCTCGTGGTATTATGTTGAACAGACGGATAATTCTGGGACGGAAACATTGATCATGGACGTTTCGTTTAGCTTTAAGCACAGAGAGGGAGAGAGAAAGAGAATTCGTATTATCTATATATTAATACGATAGCCAGTGTGTTATTTTCTGTGTCACGCTTACATCCGGGTGGTTTAATTGTTATGTACTTCCATTTATTGTCTTGAATAATTTTACCAAGAATTCTTCATAAGTTTTAGTTTTGGTTCTGATTATGGCTGAAGGGACTCAAGTTATACACACACACACACACACACACACACACACACACACACACACGCACACACGCGCGCACACGCACACACACACGCACACACACGCGCGCACACACACACACATATACACACACACATACACACACACAGACACACATATATATATATATTTTAATGAGTTTGTATTTTCGATTCAAGCTTATGCATCCAGGTCATATTTTTTTATTTTTGTAATCGCAACTTTATAATATATATAAATCGATGGAACATTAACTCTATCATGTACGAAATCTGCAAGAATTAAAATATCATATTTAAGCGTACTTTACGACCGATCTTTGCCGGGCATTCGTGCTAGCTTAAATAAATACTTTTGCAATTTAAACAAAAGAGCTACAATAATATCAGAGCGTCTCCATTTACACGAACTATCTACAGAATGCCAACATCAATATATTACGTATGAATGAGTTCCCTGTGGAATTTTCACAGCTCCCGCTAGTTTGGATTATTCAATCTACTTTTTTAAAAACCTTATGTATGATTCATACAACCTTTCGTAACCGGCGATTATCTTCTGGTGTATCTTGTCGAACTCTGGATTTTTTTTTCGAACTCTGGAATCTGTGCAGAATTCCAAACGAAACCCTTTATTAAATCTACAGGAGTAGTGTACTTTCGTCTCGCCAACTATGACTGAGTAGACGTCCTAAGTAATTCAAAATGGTATTTTTAGTGTTTTCCTCACTGAAGATGTAACCTACAACCTCTATACAATTGAATCTTACCAAGTACTTACAGATGCATCGGAAGAAAGTCGGAGGTTACATTGACCGAAACATTGTGTGAATAACACACACAATAAAAACAGTAGATCGAATAATCTAAATAATACGAGGAAAAGGGATATTATTAACATTAGCTGCTGCTAGAGAAGTTTTTCTGTTGTGAATGTTTTACAGGGGACAAAGATAGAGGGAAGCTCAGTCGAGCATCTGTTATGAAAGTAAGTACAGAGTAGAGAAAGACTAGCCACGTCTCTTTTGCGAGAACGAGGAAGTATGGAAGATGTTTAACATTAAAATGCTTTTGTATAAATAATACTTCTTTGTTTTAATCAGGAATTGGATTATTATTTCTTGATTGTACTCAGAAAGTGATTCATGCAGAACTGATTTGAATCAAGGAGTAATGTGATTTCTCAATTAACAGTTAATCAGAATTGTGTACAAAGTCCTTTAAAAAAATGCCGTTCTTATCCTTGTGCTATTTTACTTTCGTTTTATTTTTAACCAGTGTACAAGTTCTGTGGTCTATCAGCCATGTTTCCACCATCTGAATGAAGGAAATGATGTAATAATCCTGTAAATTTCTGCAGGGCCCGAGGAAACTTTGCCTTGCGGTACTGAAGACGTATTGAAGAAATAGTATTTTATCAACTTTAAAATATCACCCGGAGATTAGGACTTCGTCCAAATGTGCTTAACTTGTGTTGAAACTACGGATAATGCTATGCTCAAATTTCGTGGATTAACGTTTTAGAAAGAACCAACAAACAATTTGTATGATTATCACTTCTGAATTTTTAATACAAAAAAATTGAATATTACGACTAATAAACATCTGAATTACCTAAATATCCCATCTATAATTCTATTAGTTGGGTGCTGTGATGAAATATCTGTATTTTATATTTACTGCGTTGCATTGGGAGATGAATGTTGGATTGTTCAATTCGTCAACTTCTACGGACAAAATTGAGCAGACTTATATTTTCCGCTATGGTTATAATAAGCCTTCTTTTTTTGTCAGCCTGAATTGAATGACACGAGCCAAAATTTGGGTTAGATAGCAAACGGTATGCCTAGATTGAAGGGGTTGAGCGGTGCCTTTAAGGAGGGAGATCTGAAAGCGGAAGTCGAGGAAACCACGTGACCTCCCGTCTCAGACGTCTCGACTTCTTCCTTGTTGACAAGGGAAACAAACAATTTTTTTTAAAAATTAAAAAAAAAAGTAGTCGTTTCAAGAACATCAGTACAGTGGGTACGGCCGCGTACAATGTAACTAAATATAATGAGACAGTCAGTTTATCTATTATTCTGTTTATCTCTCTCTCTCTCTCTCTCTCTCTCTCTCACACACACACACTCTCTCTCTCACACACACATACAGGCGTACGAAGTTTTCTGTTTCCATTTTTTAAATATACCTTTATAAACCAAACGACAAGTTTTGGCTTGTTTGTATCAATGAACAAAGGCGTAGTTTGCCACAAACTTGATTATGATGATGATGACGGCGATGTAGAATAATACGGCAACAACGATTAAGCCTAATATATTAAAACCAATATTATTTTTAAAAAGTTCTTAACTAGAGCTCAATAAGTAAATGCAACGATATAAATATAAGAACAGCTGATGCAGATTAACCGGCGTGTCGATGTTAATGCAATGTTATATACTTTAACTCAATTGTACATATGGAGAATATCTTATATCTAATGATATTCTCGATTCAACCCTTTAACAGATACATTTATATATAATATCAACACACGTATCAAATTTTGTCATATCTAATCACCCCCTTCCTATCAAAATACTTATAAAAAGTGAAATGAATTGCTTTTGGGTGAACCGTTATTGTCGTCTCGTCTAATTATCTCTATACCAAAAAACAATTGAATGACGTATTTAAAACTTTATGTTTATTCTGCGTACAAGCAAAATTCTTATTATTTGGATTCTTCGATATATTGTTGGCATCTTGGGTGTGTTTTTTTTCACAACATTTCAGTTGACCATTTCTCTGACCATTTTCAGGGGCATTTTATCGAACTCGGAAATGTTGTTTGTAAAACTCAAGAATGGAACCCATTTATTTAATATTTTTTCTTGATGTTGAAGTTTGAAACTTCAATGCGGACGAAACGCAAAAATACAATTGTAAATTACTTAGGACTTCTATCCGGTAATGGTTGACAGAACAAGAGCAAGTTAACACAATGAATTAAAGGTTTCTGTTCGAAATTCCGTGCAGGTTCTCGAGTTCGACAGGCATATTCCCGAGTTCGACAAGATATACGTGAGGAAGGTCGGAGGTTACATCGACCGTACCGCTGTGAAGATCACACTCAATATAAGAACATTAGTTTGAAGAAGCCAGATAATCCGACTAAGCAATCCCCATTCTTAACATTCCGAAACACAAGCAAATTCTTTTTGTACACTTGACGCAAACCAACCTAGACTTTCGTATCCTAAACTTAAGTAGACACAATTAGATATAACCTTTACTTGTGTTTCTGTTTTTTAATTCCGAGCTGGTAAATATAAACGTTTTATTGACCTGTTATGACCTCCAAGGGTCACTTAAAGACTTAGTGTCACATCAACGATGTATTTCTTATTTCCTCGTGTTCCGGTAGACGACCGGAGATTGTTTTATTTCTGGTTGTGTCTTTCTTTCTAACCTCCGCGCCATTAAACATTCGCTTCTGCGATAAAACACGACTGTCATTCAACGCTCGCTATTTCCGAAAACTCTTGTAGAAGCACACGTTGCCACTTCATAAAACCGGATTAGACATATTTACTTCACCGGAAACACTTGTTTAATTGTCAAGGAAATGGATGATTGCCGCTTTTTATCCATAAGTGTGGGGTTCTTTATCTCAACTACAACGCCTTTCTTATAAATCGAAACAACTGAACGTCTAATTAAAACAACTGAATGTCTAATTAAAACAACTGAACTTTACATAAGGCAAAAAATTCAAATGAAAACAAATGAATTTCAAATACAAATAAATCCATTGTAAAATCAAATAACTAAATTTAACATTTTATATTTCAATAAGGTAAACGATTTTAAACCTACAATTGAAAAGCACTAAATTTCAAAGTAAAACAACACGCTTTGATTGAAATACATGAACTAAACGTGACAGTTAAACTTCAATATAAAACATTTGAATTTCAATTTAAAACAAATTATCTTTTAATTAAGAAAATAAATGAGATTCAGATAGAAAGAGCTGTAATTAGAATTAAAATAATTGAATTTAAAATTAATTAATTGATTAAAAATAATATGTTTCGATATGAATTGGATTGAGGCATGCGCAAAAGCAGAAAAATATGTCGGTAAGTTGAAATGAATAGTTTGCATTTCAACTTGTCGATATATGTCTGTGGCGTTATTTTATTCGTTATAAACCACCTTTGCTGTATGATTACTATTTCCTGTTAATTGCAGTAGTTTAAAAGTTCATCGGTTAAATATTTACAGAAAGGCACACACATACATCTACTGTTTTATTTATACAGATATATCAATTTGTTCCTAGCAGGCTACAAAACAGTATCTTATATATTTATAAAGATACCATTTGCTCGTGTATAGAGAACTTTACCACATATAGACTGCTAATAACCCCGCCCTTTTCAACAAGGTGCGAAAAAGAAGCCTTTTACCTAATAGGTTACGCATTGTCTGCTTAGCTGTAGCCTCTGTCGCATTATCCTAGTATTACATTCGAGTTTGTTTTGCAATTACTTCCATGTAATGTGCATATTGATTTCTACCACCCTTTTCCAGCGTAAATACTCAAGACTCACCCGACTAACAGCAAAATCTAATTAATTTAGTGTCTTTTTCTTATCCATGTATCAGGTGTTTTCCATGACATCGATTATCATAGCACATCAGTATAGCTTGCATTCAGACAATTTTAACATGATATTCTTTGCAGTATATTACATATACTAGGTTGCAATTACTTGCTATATGGTCAGTTTTTAGTTATTGAATTTCAAGCATCATTTACTACGAAGTGTAGTGTCCCCTAAATGGCGGAAGACGTTTTATTCTGGTAACTTATTTGTTCGAACCGCTTTCCTGTGGAATTCCTTCCTGTTGCCTGTTTCACTGATCGTATCAACATGCAGAAATTCCACCCTACCTCCTCCATTAAGTTCTCCTTTTCTATATACCTGGCTGCTATCACAATAATCCTCTGCGCTTCAGTGGCAATATGTTTTGTTTCGGTTGAATAAAAGTAAAAAAAATAAAAACAAAAAAGCAATAAATCCAAATAAAACAACAGCAAAAAAACAAAAAACAAATAATTATTTAACTTTTTTAAAGCAGAATTTTAATCATAAGTTAAGTTGGAATTCAAAGGAAACAATGCGAATGGTTGATTTTGGCGGCGATGCGTTGTGGAGTGCTGAGAGACCCTTATATTTTTTTGCCGTTTGCTGAAATACCGAAAAGCGCTTAGAATTTTATGAAAAATCGATTTGTTCGTGAAATGACTAGTTGGATACTCGATGTTTATCTCCCTCACACTATGGGATGATGTGGCACAAGGTCGAAAGAGTGGAATTTAAAAAGCCATTGTCCTAGAGAAAGAGCACCCCGGCTTGCAAAAAATACCTGGCCAACCAGTATGCATTTCCCTGTAAAGGCGTATTTGACGATTATCAATAAACTAACCACTTTTTTAAAAACTGAGAAGAAGTCAAATACTGGGATAGTGGACATCATGGAATTCCACAGCACCATACGTGAGCCTACAGAAGACAAACCACCCCAACAATGATCGAGACTCCTGTGACTTCTGAAATCGAGGAGAACCTTCATCTGAAACTCGTGGGATATTCTATCTTTCTCTTTTCTTTCTATCCTCTCTCTGTCTTTTTCTCTATTCCCTATATTTCTCTTCGTCTTTACTCTTCTGTTTTTTCCTTGCACTTTTTTTTTTACCTTTCTACAATCCTTTGCGTAAGATCTCGTCTCAATATCGGCTCCTTTGTAAAGTCTTTCAGCGGATACTCGCTGCCTCTTTCTCATTCTTTCTCTCTCCCTCTCCCTCCCCCTCTCCCTTTCATTCTCTTTATCCATGTTTTTTGTCCCAACCTTTTATTTATTTTTTTTCCTTCAACGTTATAAGTCGTAAGTTCTCGTCGGGTTGGTTGTCAAGTTACATCCTGGTGGCGCCAATGGTTCACGCGTTATTAAAAAATGGCGAAATAGTTTGATTTCATTTTCTTTCTGCAGTGTTGTCGTATCTGCCAATTTTCAATCGTTTAATGTAATTAAAATCGAAATAAATTAAGATTTGTTGAACTGATTGTAACTTTGATAAAGAAAATCTTATCCGAGTTGAAACAACTGAATACACTTTTATGTCAAATAATAAGTAGTCAGCTTGACAATTGTTTAAGTAGTGCAATTATAGCGTTTTTGGTTTCATCATGAATTGTAATTTACGATCAAAATCTTTTGAAGTATACACAATTAAAATTCTTTATATATATATATATATGTACATATATATGTATATATATATGTATATGTATATATATGTATATCTATATGTATATATGTGTATATATATATGTATATATATGCATATATCAATATGTATATAAATATATATGTATATATATGTATGTATATGTATATGTATATATATATATATGTATTTGTATGTGTATATATATATGTATATATATGTATATATAGCTATCAGATTGGGCTCTTTTAAGAAATCGTTTTTTTTTAAACATTGATATTATTATTTTTACCTTTCCCTTTGAAACCTAAATAATCTTCTGTAGAGCCCAAAGCAAAATCACAATTTCTCTCTACAAAACAACCAAACTAAAACAAACACCATGAATAAATATTTTAGGATATAAACAATCAAAACATAAAAAACTTATGTTCAGCATTATTGAATTCGGCATTAAATAACCCCAAACATGTTGAAAAGCAAAACAACCAAATCATATCTGTCTGTCTCCACCCTCTCTCTCTCATTCATATATATATATATATATATATATATATATATATATATATATATATATATATATATATATATATATATATATATATATACTAGCAAAAGTACCCGTCGTTGACTGGGTTCAAAAACAGCCTGCAGAAAATGGACTCTGATTTATGAAAGTATGATAGGTTATGAAAAGGAAGGGTTGTAAAGAGATAGCTTCGAATTTGGGGGTATTTTTTTATTACATTTTCACCCCAAACAAGGTAAATTGCCACTTTGGTGTAGGGGCTACTATCAGGGGCAACAACTACTGGGGTACTATGTAGGGATTTCGCCAGCAAGATGTCGGTTCACGTTACACTTGAACTTCTGCACGTCAGTACTGTTGGGGAAGCATGGACCTGGAATGGAATTCCAGAGTCTAGCGGTTCTGGGGAAGAAACTATTGGAGTAAAAAGATCTTTTACGTCTAAGGATCTCTACAGTGTGGGGGTGGGATTTAGCAGGCTGTCGGGTTTGTCGAGGGTGCTCACGTCGTGGGGGCACAAGTGATTGCAGTTCGTCAGAGCATTCACTGCTAAAATACTTGTAGAAAAGGCAGAGGGATGCAACGTTTCGTCGATGGGACAGAGGCTGAAGCTTAGATGCCAGTTCAGGGCCTATCAGGTTTGCGACTCATTTTTGAACCTTGTCAAGGAGCGAGAGACTAGTAGCAGATGCACCAGCTCAGATATGACAGCAATACTCCATACATGGGCGAATGGTGGCCTTATAGAGGTACAGGATACTTTCGGGTGTTAGTAGTTGTCTAGCACGGTAGAGAGAGCCCACCTTTCTTGCAGCGGCCCTGGCAATGCCTTCAATGTAATTGTTCCAACTCATGTTTCCTGTGAACGTTAGGCCAAGGAGTTTGAAAGATGTACTCTCAGATAAAGAGTCGTTGGCCATTGCTATAGGTGGTAGAGAGGGTTTCAAAGCCAAAGCAAAATATGATGAAAGTAAAAATAAAATAGATAACCCCCATAATTTATTATACCATACCTGTTCACGCTGAAAACCTTATCATAATATTCTGTGGATCTATATTAAAAAACCTTGTTAAACTTTGTGACATATTTCCATTCTATGGAGGTCAGGCGCGAACGAACACCCCATAATTTTATTATACCATATTTATTCAAACTGAAACATAATTATCAAAGTATACTTACGCAGATAGATATGAAAAGTCTTTATTAAAGTTTGTGCCTATTTCCATTCTGTGGAGGCGAGGCGCAAACGCAGACCTCACAATTATATTATACCATCCCTATTTAAGTTAAAACATACTTATCAAATTATTCTTATGTACATCTATATCAAAAACACTAGTAAACTTTTTTTTTGAAATTATAAAATGTGGACCAGGCGCGACCGCAGACCCCACAATTTTAATGAACCATCGTTCTGCAGGATGAAACACCCATTCCTGTATCTCGATACATCTTTTATCATTATATGTGATCAGTTTTTTAAAATAGTCAACCATATAGGAGTCTATTCATGACCACACACACACACACACACACACACACACACACACACACACACACACACACACACACACACACACACGCACACACACACAGCTTTATATTATATTATATATATATATATATATATATATATATAATCGTTCCAGGGGAGTAAAATTACCCCAAACCACGAACAGAACAGATTTCCTCATTTTGTGTCGATTTGATTAAATATGACGATGTAATACCACATATCTAGAATCCTTATTACCTAAAAGTTAAGCTGAAAGAGTCTTAAAAAGAAATTAAAATTCCTGGAATTTTACATTAATAATGACTAATAAACATTGGATGAAATTCTAATTTAGTGCAACTCTGATAAATTTGAATTTGTAAATTGGAGATCGTGCCATAAAGCAAAACGGAGTATCAGAACAGAATACACTTTGCGCCTATTCAAAAGCTCAAGCCGAATTAGAGAATTGGTATGAAATTCGGTGCATGTTCTCGTATGCGACATAAAGATTCTGGTGTTCGACCAGAAGATTCTCGAATATTCAGCCTATCTGGTCTTAATAGTATTCAAAACTTACTTCGAAACTTAATAGGTGATGACCTTTTCTCTTCCCTTCAACCTTTTTTTCACAGAAGACACGTTGCTGCTTCTGCTCTATCGTTATTTTCATGGCAAGTGCTCGACAGAACTTCAATCTATATTTTCCTCTTACCAAACTTTCACAAATAAACACTCGACTAACTACAAAAACTATATATGATTTCCTCCTCTCCACTGCGTCTAAATCTAAACGTAGTTTACATGAACAAAGGTTCTTTCCCAGAATTGCCTACCTGTGAACCACTGTTCCGCTTGTCTGCTTTCCGATTGAATACAACATGGTAGCCTTCACATCCAATATAAACAAATAATCAAATTCTACCCAATTTACACCATTAACGGTTACTACACTATCACCTTACATTCATTAACCCTTATCCTCGAGTGGCCGTCGGCCCTTGACAATTGTTTACTCCACAGTAAAATAATTAAGATATAACTTAAGAAGGTGGGAGGTTACATCGGCCGAAACGTTGTGAATATAAAAATCAAGTTGAGAATAGTACTCTGAATAATACAAATAGTATATGTCAATAAATCTGTCGCTTCAGCAAATCAAAAGCGAATTTAAAAGACATTTCAGTCTCTATAAAGATGTTTCTCTCATCAACAAGACGTGACCATTTAAGCGCCGGTGACAAACCGCTGATCTCAACCGCATACAGGTCTCCGAGTGGAGCGAGGAGAACAGAGAACAATGCTCCTTCGTTTCCGTTGCGTCTAGACAAAACGCGGCGAAACTGTTTATGGGACTCGGGCGTCATCAGCACTATCCTATTATAAATGTTTTTCTCTTGGGGATTTAAGTGGTGCCGGTAAGTTAGTTCATCATGCAGAAGTAGTGAGAATTCAACAGACCCAGTGTTGCTAATTTAGCGATTTTCTCGCTGGACCTAGAGATTTTGTTTGAAAATTTGGATCTAACGGCTCTGAAGATATCGTGTGCTACACGTACAACGAAAACGCAGCCAGGAATTTTTTTTATCCTCAGCTCCTAAAGTCAATAGAGATTAGCCCATTCCTGTAATGATATGATCTCTGTTTATTTTGTGGTGGGAGTCGAGCACCTTCCATGAAAATAATGACAGAGAAAAGATAGACTCGCAACGTCTCTTCTGTGAGAACGAGGCCGGAAGGAGGAGAAAAGGATACCAACCAGTAGATTCCCAACGCACATTGGTATAGATAGAGATATAAATACTGTGTCTATATTGAGGCAATGTTTCATTTATGTAATCATTGTAAAACACGAAATACATCTGTTTAATTATTGTTATAGGGACTCTTTTAATCATTATAAAAATCCCGAGAGTTAATACTCTCGTGGTGATTTTATCGTGATCGTGTTTGTTTTGCGGTGGGAGTCGAGCACTTTCCATGAAAATAATGATTGAGAAAAGATGGATTCGCAACATTTCTTCTGTGAGAACGGGTCAGTATGGAGGAGAAAAGGACACCAACCACTAGATTTCGAAGTCGGTTTTGCACGCAATCAAAGCAGGGAAATGTACATCTCTTCCCTCCGTGTGCCAAAAGTAATCGATCTCAGATCAACGGATTTCATGCAAATCGTCCGTTTCTAGTTTAAAATATTTTCTTTTTATATCCTTTTCTTTGTGTGTATTTCTCCGACAAATACGATATTTTATATGAATACTTGTAAAAATACCCGTCTCTGGACGGGTAAAATTGATTTCATCAATTGCCCAGTTTTGCACCCTTTTATGTCCTCTTACAAAGATTAAAGTCAAAATATTATAATACTAAATCTGATCCTGGAATCCTTATTCCAATTTTGATCAATATCTATTTAATGATTTTAGTTCTAGAAAACGTATGAAATGTAAAGCTCAATGGGTGTGAATTAAAAATTCACATTAAGAAAATCTTGCTTTATAACTATGTCTAATAATTATGAATGAAATCCAATAAATTTTAACTTTTGCATTTCAATTTGCAAATCTGACGTTGTGTCCATATTATGCAGCCTAACACTTTTTAAATACTTAAAAGAAACTAAAATTTGGGGCATGTTTATTAATCGGTGTCTGATAACTATTTGTTAAAATGTTTCAATGATCTGATGTTACGAAGAGAGTTTACGACATTTGTAAAAACTAAGGTGATGATTTCCTCCACTCTCTAACTGTCTCAATTTAAACGTAGATTCCATGAACAAAGTTTCTTTCCCAGAACTACTGGCCTGCTTTCCATTTAGATACAACATTGTAGCTTTCAAATCCAATATAAACAAGTTTTTATTAAGCCGTCCCCATAAATATTTAAATACTCCTCAATCTACACCATTATTAAACTATAATTTTACATTCATTAACATTTATCCTTGAAAAGTGGTGACTCCCAAGTAAAAAAAAAAAAGGTAAAAGATACAACTTAAGGTGGGAGGTTACATCGGTCGAAACGTTGTGAATACAACAATCAAAGTATGACAATAAAGAATCGAAACTTTTTGGGGTATCGGAATCGATATCGAATCGGAAAAATTCGTAGTTAATTTCCGATCCCAAAAACGATTCCTTTTTATATATATATAGTTTTTTAAACCTAATTTTCCATTGCTAATACTAATGATAAACTGATGTCTATTTACTGATTGTAAACTACCAGTAAGACTAAAATCTATATATTTTGGCATAAATGTATTTTCCACATTATCGAATGTATATGCACATATTATATGGGTTTATGGTAATCCTCTCCCCCAAATAACAAACAAACAAACAAACAAACAATTTTATAGCTAAACATGACAAAGTTTTAAAATACTCAAAATCGAAATCCGAAATTCTATCGGTCCTGGATATGACCTTAAACTATATCCAGTGGTGAGGCCCCAGCTTGCGGGCTTTGGGAAGTGTGGAGCCACTCTTTAATTACCATTGCTCCCAGGTCCACTCTGACCCGGAGTGGTAGTACCTGTTAGGGTTCTAACTATGGATTGAATAGAAACCGACTTGAAAACAACAAATATATTCTATTAAAAATTTTTTCTTCAAAATCTTTGGATTCGTCATTAAATAACCCGAAAAGGGTTGATATGCCGTAAAACAAAAGCAACCAACCAACCGAAATTCTATCGAATCGGAAATTTCGAACAGAATCGGTAATTGTATCAGTATCAGGAAAATAATAGAATCGTGACATCACTACTAAATATAATCCACATTTTTTGCTCCAAAATTCATAACAATCAATTAATTACTGTAGGAGATAACCCTGCGCATACAAATATATGATAGATAACTTTACACACATAACTTTATATAGATAGAGGTGGACATTAGTGAGAACACTAGCGAAGCATACTTTCATCTGCCAGTTTTAACGGTGGGTGTACACTCGTAAAATTAAAAAAGTTACAACATTGACATGTATACCATTTACGATAGGCCATTTATTATTATTATTTTTAAAATTTCAACTTAAAAGTAAAAAAAAAAAAGTCTAATGTATGGTGTAGATTGCACGGCTATCAGTTTTTGAATGGAAAACCAGCGTGAGTGGAGCCAGCTTAAGTGAGGGAGGGCACATGCTCCCTTAAGTTGTGACCATAAAGAGTTTGTTTAGCCAACGATGTCTGTCGGAGGGTTTACAGCGGAACTTTTGCACTGAAGCAGAAACTGAAAACATAATGGTTTCGAGGTGGGGTTGACGAACTATAAGAGGGGTCTGAATATACATTTGTATTTCTCATTTTAACATTCAGTATATATTTATATATATATATATATATTATATATATATATATATATATATAACTACTTCATTTACTCACATAAAATTAATATACGAAAGTATAAATTTATGCGTAAACTTTAAGTATTTACTTCAAAAGTGCTCAATACGTAGGTATAGCTAGTTAGTAAGTTATAAAATATATATGGCTATTAAGCTAAACTGAATATTCCGCGTTTCATCCACTCTAGAATTCTTCAGGCTTATGCGCATAAGCATGTAGCTTAATCGCCATATATATTTTATAACTTACTATATATATATATATATATATATATATATATATTGCTCGCGTTCATCTAATTCTAGGTTCTAGCTTTATCATGAAAAAGTGTATGTGAATGGGTATATATATATATATATATATATATATAAATACCCGTTGACATACACTTATATATATATATATATATATATATATATATATATATATATATATATATATATATAAATATACTAGCTGTACCCGGCCACGCGTTGCTGTGGTTCAGTTTGTTTAAATGAGACACATTCCTCAAGAAAAATTGCATTTTGTTCGTTTATTTACTTTTATTATTTTTTGCAATTTTTTTAATCAATAAAAGTTGTTATTTTTTCTTCGCAAAAAAAGATTAATTTTTTACCATAAATTGTTAGGTGAAAGTTGTTTTTTCAGGAAAATTTGCACTTTAAAAAAAAAAAAAATTTGTCAGTAAACGTTTCTCTTTGAAAACGGAATTTTTATTATAAAAAGAACAGATGAATGTTTTACATGAACACTGTAAATAGTTATGTGAAAGTAGAGAAAAATTTGATTCTTTTTTTCAAGAGAATGTACAAATAATTTTTTTAACAGATGTTCAGAAAATAAACAGAAAAATACTTCCATCATTAATTATGCAAAAAATAAATAAAATGTGGATTTAGTGTTTCAACATAATGCTTATAAATTACGATAAAACTTGCTGAGTATGTGCTGTTTTTCGGTTGTTGTAAAAATGGAACGGAAACTTTAACTTCGCTTCGTTTTAATCTTTCTTTATTTTTTAATTGTGCCCCCCTCAAACGAATATAATCAAAACAGTAATATTAAACAATTGTACTTTATGTATATAAAACACAAAATATTTATTAAAAAAAAAAGTTAATAACGAAAGGGAAATAATTCCATTTTTAAACGAAAAAGTCAGTTTGGTATATCTTTTTGTTATTTTTTACATAAGTCCAGCTTACCATTTACATTGGAAATGTCGACATTTATAGGTTGTAGGGTACGTTTACAACGAATAAACACTCGAATCTAGTAGATGTATCAGAATTTTTGACACCCTTATCACAAAACTGCGAATAAAATATAAAAATCTCGTAATTTCTCTTTTAAAAGTGGGTTGTTTATTTTCTTTATGGATTATACTTCTAAAATAAACTAATAAAGTTGTTTTAAAAGTAATAGAAATATTTTTTTTTAAACTAATGAATTTTACGAACTCAATATTTTTCAATTTTTAAGCTTTAAAAATCTATCAAAATTTTTCTATAGATTCTATTTTTACGATATTTTCAGGGTCAATGTGAAATTTTATGCTTTTTCCAATAAACCGAATATAATATTTTAGACAAACGTTTTTTTTAATTCACGCCGCCCCCCATTTTCAAGTGTATATTAAAAAGTAAAAAATTAATTTACTCACCAAAGTTTTATATATCACAAATTGAATAATAATAATAATGGTCAATAAGTAATATATTCAAATTTAAAACAAAAAAAGTAGGGTTTTTTAGAAATTTACCTGTAAAGTTCGAAGTTTAAAACCTGTTTTTTTTAAACACGTTGTTTTTTTCTTTTGTTTTTGTTTTTTTATGAAACCTTTGTCCTTGCTCCTTTAATTGAAAAAAAAATTAGGGCTTGAATTACATTTTTCGAGGAGTTATAAGCTTGGAAAGATAGGGGGTGGAATAATTCACGCCTCCTATTTCGAAATGTCTATTAAAAAGTAAATAATTTACTCACCAAAGTCTTATATATCACAAATTGAAGAGAAAAGGTCAATAAATAATATATTCAAATTTAAAACAAAAAAATAGTGTTTTTTAGAAATTTCCCTGTAAAGTTCGAAGTTTAAAATCTTTTTAAAAAAAAAAACACGTTGTTTTTTTTTTAATGAAACCTTGGTCCTTGCTCCCTTAATTAAAAAAAATAGGGCTTGAATTACATTTTTCGAGAAGTTATAACCTTGGAAAAACGGGGTGGAATTATTCACTATTTTACACGAAATTTCTGACACTCCTACCAATCTACCCATGTTAAGAACGGCTTTCGGAATAGACACCCCTAACCTTGCCAGCATACCGAAAAGCTATAAAAGTTGATGTGTCGAATGATGAGAGAAATTAAATTTTATTCTCATTTGGTTTCAAAATTTACATTGTGGAAAATTGTGATTTTTTTTTTACACATTTAAAGCAATATTAATTATTTCCTTCATCTTAAAAAATAAAAAATAAACTATGGTACAACTGTAGAAATTGGATCTAACGCCTCTGAAGATATCGTTTGCAAAATGTGGATTTGCAAAAAAAAATTTTTTAAAAATCAGATGGAAGAAAGATTTCTAAAACTGGTATTGAAACAACAATAACAAAAATCATTTAATGGAACAACAAGAGAAAATAGACTCATCACTAAAAACTTTAACAAAAAACATCAAGTCTCAAAAAGTAACACCACTATCACAAAACGCAATTTGGAAAGCTATTGACCATTTCATTTATGCCCTGGACGAAGACAAGATTTTCGCTTCGTAATTCAGAAGGTATACGAACCTGTATAACATTGGTTGTGTCGATTGGGCGGACTCCAAAAAGGTCTGCTAATTGCATCGAGACTGAGATAACAAAACGTAACAAATTCATGGAGTACATTGTACCGCAAGAAACGTGTACCTTTACATTTTCTGAAACCGTAAAAATCTTAACACAACTGTTTAGCCCCAATACGGAATTTTTCATAAGAGATGGAAATATCTGAATTTAACTAAAAAATATGACTACTATTTAACATTTGCATAAACAGTCAACAAACATTGCGACGAACTTAAACTAGCTAACTTACTATTTCAAATGTCTGATATTCGTACACGCATTGGTATCGGCAAAAGATTCTGAGATTTGACGCAATTTTAACTGAATTGGAAAGTGAACTAAATCCGAAACCACAAAGTTGGCGGAAAACTGTCACCTAGTTGTTAGTGTTAAAAAAGTATTCAAATAATAATCTGACGTTGCATACGTAAAAAGATACATAAAGTCAAAACCTTATTTCCCAAAAGAAAATGATAATGACAGGACACTATTCCCCCCGCAAGGGAGAATAGAAAATTCACTGAAAAATCAAAATAAGTCACCATTAAGCACATGTTAACGGTGCGGATCGCTGCATTGAGTTAAAAGGCTGAGCATATCCCAGAAAAACTTGCTTGACTTGTAACAGAAATGGAAGTAAAATCTCCCATTTTAGAGCAAAGGATAAAATACAAACTCAGTCTAGAACAAACAAAAAGGGCGATAAATACATGCGTAAATATGCGCTGGTGAAAATATTAAATAACTACGTAACGTTTCACTTAGATCAGACTTATCAATCATAAATTTTCATACAAAAAAAGATTAAATATACATTCTATGATAAAGTACCGAGTTGAAATAATCACTAACTGTATGACAAAGAAATTAAAATTGTTCGTGTTAAGAGATACAGGAAATGATTTTTTTTAAGACAACAATTTGATTTGTGAGGTTTACTTTCTAGTAAAAAAAAAATAGCATCTCTAACGAGAGAAGATCATTTCAAATTATAATTAAAAGAAAGTTTAGCCGGTCTGGAAAAAAATGCACAAAACTATCACCAAGACGTAAACTCAAAGATAATACGAAGCCAAAATTCAAGAAAATATGTACCGCTTGCCTCATTGGAAAAAAATAATGAGGAACGTGAAATACTTGTAAAAACCGGTATCCTATTAACAGTTAAATTTAGTCGGTAATAACTTTTTTTGATTAAAATCCAACTGAAGCCAGAAGATTTTCCGTTGAGCAGTTTGGCAATACGACGTCGATAAATACTCCAAACAAAATACCCTAATGAGAAATTTCCGTCCCGAAAGACTATTCAAAATTATGACTCAATATGAAATATTCTAACCAGAATCCAGAAGAATAGAACCTTAAATGAGATGCTTAACATTCACACTGCACGAAATTAAACGCGAAGCACAAAAAGACGTATTTTCTGTTACGAAACCGAGATCACTATTAACCATCAGCAGATGTAGGACAGTTTTTCTGTGTGAGAGAGTCCTCATACCAAAAAACATTACAAAAAAAAAAGAAAAAAGAAAACAAAGCACTATGACCCCTTGCGGAGTAACAACTTGGGAGAGGGGTATTATGGGGACTTACCCATTCGCTCAATGGCTTCCTTTAATCATTATAAAAGTCATAAGTGTTAATACTTACGTGGAGAATTATCGCGACAACGCGAGACTACAGAATATCTAACTTAATAGTCATAAATACAGACAACCCACTTTCTTGTACAATATATTCTTTCTATTTAAATCTACAGGGTGTTACAAAGAAAAGCATAAATATTTGTTGGTTCTATGACAGATTTTCATAAATGTTCAATATGAGCGCCGCCTGTGACTCTGCACACATCAAGTCGGTATTCGAGCTCGTGCCAAACTCGCTGTAGCATTTAGGTATGAATAAGCAGCCCTTTTCTTGAAATTTTTGGTGCCAACCCCTAATTTGTTTTAAGTTGGTGGCTTCTTTGCAAAATTTGTGAAGAAGGCACGCTGCACTCTCTTCGGTAACTTAGTCCGAGCATATTCTAACACGCAAAATGTCTTTTCTTTTGACGTGAACGGCATTTCTTAACCTGACAAGATAGGAATACCACACGTTACACACAAAAACTTTAAACGTTTCTACGCAAGCTGTAAAAACTTGAGGTCATTCCAACGAAAATTGTCAAAATTATTAGCCTACGAAATAGGGTCAAACATTTTGGAATACCCTGTATTCTTTGCGTTTGTCTTTATGACCGGTTCCTAGGTTTACAAAGATTATATTACCCTTTTTTATTTTATCAATTATTCGAACCATTTGCTTTGTTTCAAAATAATGAAATAATAATATCACGAATACTTTCGATTCTTCGTAGAATCATAACTAAGTGATATGACACTTATTGATCTTAAAATGAAACTTTTCTGTTGTAAATGTATCTCTGAAATGAATAACTTATTCCACTGATGACTCACGATAAATATTAATGGAACTTCACGGTTTATATTTACTATTTAATGTCTCAAGATACCGAATTCCTGGCCTAAAATGCATCAAACAGTTTTTTCTTTACCATTACAAAACTCAATCATGTTATGCAAATCTGAAAAACAACAATGTTACTCAGAAAATGACTAAACCAAACACTATGAATAAATAGTTGAAGATATAAAGAATTTAAGCATATAACCTTTTAGAAAAATGACAACAGTCGGCATTAAATAAATGCCACAATAAATATTTGAAGATATATGTTGAAGTATTTTAATGGTTGATGCTCTGACGAACTACAAACCCCCTACAGACCTGACAAGCAGCGAAGTCCCACCCCTACACAGTCGAGATCTAGATTTAAGAAAGCCTTTTACTCTAATAGTTTCTTCCCTAGAACTGCAAGACTTTGGAATCCTCTTCCGGTCTCTTGCTTTCCCAACGGTACTGACATACAAAAGTTCAAGTGTAATGTGAACAGATATCTTGCTGCTAAACTCCCTACATAGCAACCCTGCAACTTAGGTCTCTAATAGCAGCCCCCTACATCAAAGTGGCAATATGTCTTGTTTGGGATGAAAATGTAATTTAAAAAATAGAAGCTTTTATGAAAATGACCGAATTTAGAATAAAATAATTGAAAAAAAATATTATATGCTGTAAAATAAAACAACTAAACCAAACACGATGTATAAATATTTGAAGATATAAAGAACTTAGAGTGTACAAATTTTACGAAAATGACTGTATTTGTTATTAAATAATCTAAACAAGGTTGATGTTCGGTAAAACAAGAAAACTAAATCAAATCGAGCCAAACATGAATCAATATTTGTAGATATAAAGAGGTAGAAGCACATAAACTTTAACAAAATGAGCGAAATTGAAATTAAATAAGCTGAAAAGAATTGAGATACCGTAAAATAAAACAACGAAACAAAATACCATAATGAACTATTGAATGTTTTTACGGAAATATGTTAAAATGAATTATTTTAAAATAATTTTCCCACAATAATTCTTTTAAAATATTTCATGTCGACAGTTGTAGCGTTTACCAATTAAAGGGTTCTTTCTAGGTTGGTACTTACCCAGATTATCTACTAAAATAACGCGTCGACTTTGTAAATAAAACACAAGTAGATATTTCTAACAATGCAAGAAGGAAAGCAGGAAATCGGTTGTTAGGGTGAAATAAGGACCATTCGCCATGTGTTGTTGATCTTTCGATGACGAATTTAAAAGAAGAAAAATTAGACAAAAGAAAGCCCTTGGGTTAAGTACGTTCGACTGACCCGGCCGTGAACCATCAGGGTTAAAAATGGAACTTAATGGGTTGCCCAGCGTCAACAATGCTTTCATCACGACAGGTCCTTCGCCCCCGGTTGCGATAAGGTCACTAGTTCATCAAGAACAACCTTGGTCGCTGGCCTCAATCGACCCGGCCGACAAGAACTGATCCACCCACACTTGATCAAAACGCATTTTTTCCAGTTTCTTTTTTAAGAAAACCATTTAGCAAATTCTGATTGAGACGGAACGAAGACTATCCCTTCCACATCCTGATTCAGATGGATAATTACAACCAACTCCATTCATAACTGTGTTTATATATAAATACATAGTGCTTACATGTATTCATGCATATAAATGTATATTGATATAATATTTATATAATATATATTAATACTATATGTATATTAATAGTTTTATGCATACATAATAACATACATATTCACATATATACAGACGTACATATATGTTTATAAATTTAAATATTCGTACATGTATATATCCATTATATACAGATATGTAGATGAATTACACATATATTCATATAGTGGCATTGATATATACATGTATATTTGTATATACTTATTTCTACATATATTTATATATATATATTTATTTTATACATATATATATTTATATATACTTATATATCTATATATATACATCATACACATACACACACATATACATTAATATATATATATTACGTATATATATGCATATATGCAATTATACATACATATATACACAGCTTCCTACACACACACATATACACACACACACGCACACACACATATATATATATTATTAAAAATGAGAGTATAAAAATAATATTTTTAGGATTATAAGTTTGGAAAAACAAAGGACAAAGTTTTACACTTACAAAAGTCAAACGCAAACTATTTTATGTAATAAAAATTTCATGAAAAATATTGCAACACACAATGAAATTTGATTAATTAAAAACATCACAAAATAAAATCTACAATAAGAATTTAAAAAATATCCCATTATAATGTACAAATAACGTGAGACTTATTCACAATAAACTTGAGAGATAACCGGTCAGTTGTTTTGCATATCAGTTGAAGATTTGTCCAATGCAACTGTTCACCCGGAGTCTGGGTTGTGCTGGTATGGACTTATTCTTATTTATTTTTGAAGCAACAGATATTTATTTACAGGTACTTCCAAAATAACGCCTTGTTTCTTGTTCAAAACTGCAATGTGCTTAATAAGACTGCCATGTCGAACATGTGATACTTTGTCCGACTATGTTTAGTATACGTCTTTCCCTGTCATTCTCGGGATACATGAGTAACACATCTATCTCTGTCCTTCTCGGTTATGCTTTATCTTTTTATAACCTTTTTCTTTCCTTGTTCCTCGCTGTGTCGTCACCTCGTACACGGCTTAGTTATTTACATACGTTGGCTGTTGCATGATCCGCGCTATTTTACAATATGATTAAATTCTTTAATAGATATACCAATGAGATGTCTAACTACTTATAATTATTTAATTGTATATATTATAATGGTATATATTATAAAATATCATTAAGAAAACAAACACGGATTTTAAACAATATTTCGTCAATTATTTTAAATATTAATTGTTGACAATAATTCCTTAGAATGAAATTGGATTTTTGCTTTTGATTATTTATAACTTATTTGTTTTTTTTTTGTTTTCTTACTTAGGCATCACCGCTTATCAAGACCAAGAGGCCACTCGAGGATAAGAGTGTACAGTAAAAATTGGACAATATAGTAATCGTTAATAATGGAAATTCGGTAAATTTGGAACGGTTCATCAAAAGCTTATTTACGTTAGACTTGAAGACAACCATATTTTAGTCAGCTGGAAAGCAGGAAAACGGAAGATAATTCCACACGCGTGCAGTTCTAAGAAATAAGCTTTGTTCATGGAATCTAGTTTTTTTTTTTTTTTTTTTTTTTTTTTACAAAGGCATCACCACATTATCAAGGCCCAGAGGCCACTCAAGGATAAGGGTTAAAGAGTGTACAGTAGAAATTGGTCAATATAGTAATCATTAGTAATGAAAATTTGGTAAATTTAATAACTTATATGGAACGGCTCATCAAGAACTTATTTACTTTAGACTTGAACACAACCATATTGTAGTCAGTCGGAAAGCAGGAAAACGGAAGACAATTCCATAGGCGTGCAGTTCTAAGAAAGAAGCTTTGTTCATGGAATCTACGTTTAGGTTTAGGCACAGATAAAGAGTGGGGGAAATTATTGATAGTGTTTACAGCTAGACGAGTGTTTCTTGTGAAAGTTTGGCGAGGGGGGACCATAGATTGAAGCTCAGTTGAACACTTTCCATGAAAATAACGATACATCAGAGACAAACTCGCAACATCTCTTCTGTGAGATGTGGGGGAAATTAGTGATGGTGTTTTCGGCTGGACGGGCATTTCTTGTGAAAGTCTGGCGAGGGGGGGCCATAGATTGGAGCTCAGCTGAGCACTTGCCATGAAAATAACGATAAAGTAGGGAAAAGCTCGCAACATCTCTTCTGTGAGAAAGAGGTTGCTGAGAAGAGAAAAGGACATTCCCTACGATGCTACGAAGTCTATTTTGAACTCTATCAAGACAGGATAAGTCCTTTCTAGTAGCTCCTGCCCAGATGTGGCAACAGTACTCCATCCTTGGACGTACCTAGCTCTTATATAGATAGAGAATTGCATCAGCAGTGAGATATCTACTGGATCGATAGAAGGATCCCACCATTTTTCCATCGGCTTTGGCAACGGATTTAATGTATATGTTCCATTTAAGATCAGGAGTAAAGATCAAGCCCAGAAGCTTGTCAAAACTTGAGGCCTCCCCAAAATGAGAGTCATCCATTTCAATTGATGCCAGATGTGACGATAAAAGCTTGGTTTTAGATGCATTAAAAGTAGCAAGCCACCTCTTTCCCCATTGTACCACTTGCTCAGGATCAGAGGAGAGAGAATCAGAGAGAACTTGGTCGTTTACGGTCTTAGATGTGCTACCATAGATAGTAGTGTCATCAGCATAAATATCTACGAATGATGTAAGAATGTGATTTGGAAGATCATTAATGTAGATCAGGAAGAGAGTTGAGCCCAGGATGGACCCTTGAGGGACTCCAGCATTAATACTGAGAGCTTCTGATTTCTGCCCATCAACCACTGCTCTTATGAACCTATCAAAGAGAAATGATTTAATAATTGAGAAGCCATTTCCAGCTATACCGCAACTGGAGATCTTGTGAAGTAAACCTTTATGCCATACTCTATCAAAGGCCTTTGATATGTCAAGAGCAATTGCCCTAGAAAGGTAGCCACCCTCGAGAGATTCGTTAATCCTATGAGATATAACTGTAAGCACATCTGCTGTAGATCTAGCAGAACGGAAACCATATTGCGTGTCACTAAGAAGGCTATTTTTGCTGAGATGGTTGATTACTTCTTTATTTAACACAGGTTCCAGCAACTTACTCATGACGCACAGGAGACTTACTGGCCTGTACTGAGAGGGAGATGAGCGATCACCTGAATTCTTAAATACATGGCATACTGATGAGATTTTTCGGGGTGACGGGAAGCAATTCTCCTTAAGACAACGTTTAAACAGTTTTGTAAGGATGGGCGCAAGTTCTGGTTGAAGTCTTTTGAGTACTATAATTGGAATACTATAAGGGCCGGTTGCTTTACTGGAATCAAGATTTTCGATTAGCTTGGCAACATCACGTACAGCTATTTGTATATCACATAGCATATTTTCTGATACAGGAGGACATATTAGGGATTAGCGGCCTTGGTCGCAAAGGGTAAAATTAGCTGCAACGTTCTTCGCAAAGAGTTTGGCTTTGTCTGATGCTGATGAGATTACCTCAGGTCCATTTATGAGAGTTGGGATAGAACACACGCTTCTATGAAGGTATCTGTTTGCTATTTGCCAAAACTGGTGGGAACCAAGCCGCCGCTCAGCTACTTTGGACTTGACGGACTGAGCATACAACTCTCTTGCATTCTTTATTACTTTTTTACAGTGGTTGCTGACAGTCCTGAAAGCGCCTTTAGTCTCAGTACATCTATATGACTTACGTTTTATTTTCCACAAGATACATGTATAAATATTTTAATTTAAAATGTTAGTCTTTGCTGAAATATTTGAAGTAAAAGTTTCTTCATTTTTTATTTTACTAAAAAGAATAACGCGTCCAATAGTTTTGCAAATGTAATAACTTGTCTTGGATTTAACTAAGTTTACAATCTCGAATTTCCATAGAATTCATATTTTCAGGCATCGTTATTGAGCAAATATATAATGTGCTAAGTAATAAACTTTCATCGATTTTGACAAATTCATGAATAGTTTTTACAAGAGTTAATTTTTTTTTCGGAAAATTAAATTTCAAATTTGTATTTTATTCATTCTAAATAATGCAGTTGATTCAAATATTAAATTTACCGAAAAATAAAACATTCTGATTTCTTCGTTTTTTATTTAAAAAAAAAAAAGTTGTTTAACAATTTGATTTAATTCATAATTTAATGACCAAACATTAATGGAATAATGAACTTCAATTTTTTACATTCAATTTTTAAAAAATATAAAAATATAATAATAAATAATTTTTAAAGAGGTAATTTTTAAAACATACCTACTCTCATGTTGAAAAAATAACTAAATGTTTTACTTAATAATAATAGAACCAATAGAACATCGGATTTGCTGTCGTTAGTTTCGCTTTTTAAATTTCTTTAGTATTTTATGTATTAAAATTTTTATCATGAAATTTCGATGAAAGGAAAATTAAATCCCTAGCGTCTTGATGAGTGTCACTTTTTCTTTTAAATTCCTCCATGTAGATGCATAATTCCACGTAAATTAAGTATTAAAAAATCCGACATTTTTTACATAAAAATAAATTGCTTGCCATGAAAAGTTGTAACACAATTTGAAGGAACCTTGTGAGAATACAGTTTGTATATTTATAAACGGAAACAGTTAAACTTTGTTTGAATCCAATTTTAGTAAAAATAATCTACAAAATAAACAAAAATCGAAAGTTCAAATTACAGCATAAGACCAGCCACTTTTTTTGAGAGGGACACAATTTTATTTCACCGGCATTATTCTTTCTTTACTGACATCTTATATAATAATCAACTCATCCTTCATATTGGAGCTAGCACAACTTGTGTCTTTTTCAACTAGGCCTCACACATAATGCTTCAATCAAGTTAAGCGTGATTTGATGTTTGGATTGATGATGTCAGACAAGTTTTAGACAGACCATTTATCCAGTGACTTACAATAATTTACAGCAATTGAATATAGCCGTCTGGATTTAACTGTAGTTTCTTTTCGAAGATATGTGGCTGCATAACGTGATCTTAATAGGAAACATACAAAGATACCATCACTATTTGAAGAAACTTGGTCTTCAGGAATCGCAAGACTTCAAGTGGATTTTCACAAAGTCATCTGTTTTGCAACCAATCCTGATTAGAATCAGAGTGTTCCGGTTCAACTTTTTAACCTTGCTGAGGAGTTTCCTGAGTTTCGGGAGCCTATTTACTTAAGTCTTAGCGGTGAGTAAGTTTTCCATTGTATTAAGTAAGAGTAGCGAACATCTAACGACTATCTCTATCGCGAAGACCCATCTAACCTGTGGAAATCTTACAGCAATTTTATTGCAGTTTCTTGGTGAATTTCATTGTGCGAATCGTCAGAACACTTACTCTAACCTTAACCGCTATCTATTGTTTCCACATACATTTCGTGAGGGATGTGACGCTAGTGGAGTGGTTAAGTGCGCCAAGTTCGAATCCAGTTCGATCCACCGGATGTTGGCAGCCCTCTAGTGTTCCCTCCTGTAAGTAATCGATGTTTTTTCTACAAAGGACATTCCAAAATTCATGCCTCGTATTTTTTTTATTCCTCGTTATGTTATGATGACTAAACTGATGCATTCATGACCTGAACATTTCATCTCTCTTTTGCAGATATTGACCGTGAAAGCAACCCCTGTCATAGACGTACAAAGATGCATCATTGAATTCCTCCTCGCAGATAAAAATGAACCGGTCTACATTCATCTTCGCCTGTTCAACATTTACGAAGCCGATACAGTTGACGTTAGCACAGTTGGGCGATTTCAGAGTGGCGACGGTAATCTGCGTAACAAAGTGCGCTCGGGGTTTTTACGGCTGAGGCATCAGAAGAGGTTGGCAAGAGTGCATTAATAATTGTAGTGAGTTTACAGTAAAAATACATTCTGGAGCACAAAAAGTCGCTCGTTCTAATGGTGCCACTTTTGTCTTCGTAGGTCTCTAACATTTTAGTTTTTGAGTTAAAAGATAGTGGTCGTAGATGTGACCTTAAACTATATCCGATGGTGAGGCCCCAGCTTGGGGGCGTTGAGGAGTGTGGCGCCAGCCTTAATTGCCATTGCTCCCAGGTCCACTCGAACCCGGAGTGGTAGTACTTTTTAGGGTCCCAACTATGGGTTAAATAAAAACTTACTTGAAAAAAAACAAAACAAATATATTATATTAAAAACTTTTCTTCAAAATCACTGGATTCGGCATTAAATAACCTGAAAAGGGTTGATATGCCGTTAAACAAAAACAACCAACCAACCAACCTAAAAGATAGGATGCCTTACTTTTGGAACGATTGTCATAAAAAGTAATCAAACAAGAAAGATGCTAGGGAAATCAATGCCAACAACAGAATCTGATTCATACAAAATAAATGAATGTATTGTAATTCATAAACTCACATTCCGCAGCCATTAACATATTCAAGGAACGTTTCACATTAAAGTTTTCCGGATGTTTGCATCCGGCGTAAATCAGCATCATGTAGCTAACCCTCTTCTAATATCGCGATAATTTTATGTTGTTCATACTTTTCGACTCTAAACCCTCCCAACAGTACACGGAAACAACTATTCATTACGCCTGACTTATATGAAATACGTTGAATGCTGCTGAAATGAGGGAATATAAATATCAATTTTGTGCATTAGATGCTGTGTTGTGAGCCACATAGTAACGGAGTAGTTTTACAGTCGAATAAGTGTGTGTATGTTGATGGTTGGGAGGCAGTTAATGTTTTGATATAAAACTGGGTTTCAGTTGAAATATATTTGAAAATATATATATATTATTTAATTACTATTCATTATTGAGATGAGTATTATCTTTTAATTAATTTATTGCGAACTATTATCCTCATTTTCCTTAGTTGTTTCACGACGTTTCGGCCAACTATTCCTCTGGCCTTCGTCAGGTGGTAAATACGACGGGATAAGAACTCCGAATTTCCTAACTGCATCCTCAGCAATTACTGCCTTCCATAGTTGTTGTCGTCACACCAGGTTTTGGCCAAGTAAGCCTATGGCCGGGTTTGAGCAGGGCTGAAATGCTATCTTCAGACCATTCTCACCTGGAAGCGTAGACATTCCACATCCCAATGCGCCACGAACCCCAAAGGTCGAACAAGGTTGTATGTATTGGTCTTATAAATCCACGTTTATTTATCTGATCTTCTATGGTCGGGTCCGTACCGAATGGTATATACATTATTTAATTGGAATTCATTATTGAGATGAGTATTATTTTTTAATTTATTAATTGTGGACTATTATCCTCATCTTTCTTAGTTGTCAAGTGGCGAGACGACAACAACTATGGAAAGCAGTAATTGCTGATGATGCAGTTAGGAGAGTCAGAGTTCCTATCCCGTCGCGGTTACCACCTGACGAAGGCCAGAGGAATAGTTGGCCGAAACGTCGTGAAACAACAACTACGAAAGATGAGGATAATAGTTCGCAATAAATAAATCTATATTTGAATAGTTGAAATATTCGTTCAGATATTCTTTCTGTAAACATACCACGTATGCGTGCATACACAACAGTTTTATAGCAAAGTGGGGGACTAAAATGTACGACTAGGATAGGACTATGCTCGATTAATGTACGACTGACTGCTTCTGCTTTTTGTCATATAGAAACAACGTGTAAAGTTGCTTAAATCAGGAGGGGCCGAATCGGACATTTTAGTCGTGCCGAATTTTAGTACGACATAATGAATTTTATTTAAAAATGCACGACTAAATAATGTACGATTATTGACTCTTGTTGATTTGATTTTAAAGCAACTTCGACACGAACGAACTACTGGGTTTGTCAGCGAAAAAATATTGTAAAAATCTGTTGTGGTATTATTAAAATAGACAATAAAATGAATTTACTCACAAGTTTCAGCCGAGAGGTTAATTTTTTTAGGCACATATATTTTTAGATTCATATAAATAGTATTTACAAAACTATATATATATTTAAAATATTCTCTCTTAAGGCAGAAAGTAAATAGATACATAAGTATTTATTTACTGAATGAACTCCTTAAAGACTGAAACAATTATTGTTTTCCACTTCTATGTGCCACTTTTTCGTTAAAAATCTTTGGGAAAAAATAAACAAGTTAATTTTTTTGATTTGGCGTTTCTTGATTTTACTAATTATGCACGATTAAAAAATGAACACGATTTTATGTACATCAAAGTAAATTTTAAAAGGCTGAGACAATTATTTGGCACATTCTATTGGAAAAATAATTCTTAGTCGCTGAGGGCTTTATTAGTTAAAAGAACTTCGATAGTTTCAAGTTTGATTTCAAAAACAAAACAAACAAACAAACAAACAAACACAAGCAATAATCGATAATAATAACCTAAAATATTTGAGAAAACTTTAAAAAAGGAATTTTCTTTGTTTCTTTGAGAAATGAACTAGAATTGCGTTATAATAAAAAGGAATTTATGCAATATTACTTGAAAAAAGAAAAAGTAAAGAAAAAATAATTTTAAAATAAATTATTTACTTGCCTCCTCACCGGGGCAGTTACACACAAATGTTTTAACGGTGATGAAAACTAGTTCCCCCTAAAAGAGGCACACGGGATTGAAAACAGTGCTCCAGTGTTTAAGGATTTCTTCTACTTTTTACAAAGATTATCTAGTGTTATATTATTATTTTTACAAAATTAAAATTTTAAAGGAAAAAGTCACTTGTAAAATTTTATTTGCCCAAAAAAGCAACAAAAAACAAACAAACAAACAAACAAACAAACAAAAAACAACTCTCAGCTGAAAAGTGTGACTGTAACTAAATTCGTTTTGTTTTTATTTCAATAATAAAAAGAAATAACTTGTTAATTTTTTTACAAAGATTAGAAATATTTATAAAGTGACACAGTGGGTTGAAGAATAAAGTCCCAGTCTTTATGGATTTGCTAAAAATAATTGTGAGTATGACTAGAGTCGTTTTATTGTTTATTTTAATAACAATATTTTTGGCGCTACATAACTCAGTAGATCGCCCGTTTAGGAGGGAATATTTAATAAACAAAAATAGGGAGTTTTCTTTAATAAATATCTTTTAAGTATGGATTAACAAATATATTTGTAAAAAATAATCTGAGTAAATTCTTTTTATTGTTTTTTTTTACAAGAATGTTTTACGATACTTTACGCTGACAGATCCAGTCGATCGCCTGTGTCGAAACTGCTTTAATCAACAGCAACGGCCATTAATCATACATTGATCATGCTTAATTTTTAGTCAAAAGGTTTTAGTAAAACCGGCAAAGAGATCAAACCAGGAGCAGAATTATTCGTGAAAATCCAGATATTTCCGATTTTTGGAGAAATATTAACAAATGTTTTTAAATATCACGCAATAAACATTCCACAAAATTTCAACATTTTTAAAAGTATATATAATATAGACACAACCCACATTCAAAAATTCATATGTATCAAACTTACATAGAGTTTGATCTATAATCATTAAACTCTAATGAAACCAAATTCCCTGAATGTGGAATTCTCATTAATTTTAGGCTTACAGCTTAGACGTTTTCTAGAATTACAATTATGTCATTGATTTTGGTGTAAATTGCAATAAGATTTCTAGATAAAAGTTTTTTGCAAGAGGACATAAGACAAATACACGAATTTTCTGTCAGCGGAAATTGATTGTACTCATTCTATACCGGATATTTTTCTGAGTTTCCGGGTTGAAATACTTTACCGATTAATATTCTCCCCCTTCCGCTCCACACACGCACGCACGCACACACGCACGCACACACACACATATATATATATGTATATATATAGAAAGAGATCGACATATCTCCCTTTATATATATATATATATATATATGTATATATATATATATATATATATATATATATATATATATATATATATATATATATATATTGGGACATATGTTGATCTCTGTCTGTCTGTCCGCCTACTACTTTTTAAGCTATTAGGCCCCGGCAAGTGAAATTTGAGACGAATAGCCCACCCTACCTTTGCAGATTGTACTATTTTATCAGCTTGTTTAAACACGGAATCGCAGAGCGGTCTTAACTAAATAAAATAAAATCTTGTTATTCTTCTTCAATTTAAAAAAAAAAAATAGCGGATGCGCTCTCCGGTTTCAAATATTAGGTTGGTGCAAAAATAATGACGTTTTTTTTTGACGTTCAACTTCATGCAAAAAACATTATTTTTGCACGAACCGCGATAGCCGAATATGAGAGACAAGTTTCTCTCTTCTTGTACTAATGAGTCCCACATATACAGGCTGAAAGCCATTCGAGGATAAGGGTTAATGAGGTTTTAAATTGGATAATGAGCAATACTATGAGAGGATTGGAAATGATGGGAGAAAAGCTGAATTTAATTTCTTAAGATGGTGGTTCGACAGTTATATCTTGACACGGGACTTGAATATGTTTATGTTTTAATCGGCAAGGAAGTAGTTCCGTTTAATTGTTTTCCACAGATAATAAATTCTAGGAAGATAAACCTTGTTTACGGAATCGCCACACAGGAGAAAAAAAACAGAAGTTATAAGTGAGAGATTGAAAGTACAATTATCGAATACGGGCATATAACTTCACAACTAACAAAGCAGTTATATTTACAACACAAAAAAAAGTAAATGGATCTAAAAAAAAAACATTAAATGTTGATAATTTTTAAACACTCTGAAGTGCCTGAAAACAACACAAAGTAAGCAAGACAACGAAAGAATCATCATCATCATCATCATCATCACCACCACCACCACCACCACCACCACCACCATCATCATCATCAGCTGCCTCAGATCTTTAGATTCACAGTTGGCGTCGTGTGCTATTTGCTGGATGTACGCGAATCTAGATCGTCCTTTGCTTGCGCGCACGTGTCGTGGAGTCCATAGCAATACCTAACTCGCCAATTCACCGAGTAGAAATATCTCTAATTGACAAAATACTCCACTGTGTATGTTTGCAGAGCGGTCTCTACCAAACTACTCCGTCAATTTTTAGTTTACAAACTTCTAACTTTACATATATGTGATTTAGACATGTGAAACAAATTCTATTTGAAATTTAACGGTGTAAAGACCAGACGAATGCAAAATTGATTTTGATAATGAACATTTCTATTTATCAAAATAAAATTGAATTTTTTTTTTTAATTTTCGAATAATAAAATATTTTCCTTCAGGAAATACAGTTTTTTTCTTTTTCTTCTTACGTGTCATGGTGAAGGTAACACTCGACACGTATTCACAGGTTGGAAGTTGAGGTTGAATGATGTCTAAATGTCCGGTGACAGTGTTTAACGTTTGGTCGAACGCATGGCTTGATAATAATAGGAAAATTCACCGCTTGAAAGGCACTTGATATTAAGAATTTAAAATTAAACTTTGGTCTTTCATCCGGTAAATTTTAAATTCTTAATATCGAGTGATTCTCAAATAGTGGATTTTCCTATTGTTAAATTCTATTTGGTTTTTAGTCGGTAAAAATAGCTGCTATGGGGTAAAAATTAAAAAAATGGAACTTGGAAGGCATAAGTCGACTTAATGGATACCCTCCACAAATATACATTTATATGCTTAAGTACATTATTTTTTAAAGGCTTGATATTGATCTCTCTTTAAGTTATATGGTAGCGAGTACCGCCGGAGTGCTAAATTTAGTTTCGATGCTATATGATGGCAACCGAGGGTATATTTAAAATATATTAGGTACAATAATCATTAGAGCGTTAGCTTTATAATAATAAACATAAAATCGCATGAATTAAAATATATTTAAGCTTATTTTACGATCAGGCTACACTTTTACAAAACGATACAAACGCGAAAGTGCGAATGTAAACAATTTTAAGGAAACTATTATTTTAAGCTCACAATACATTCTTACATTTAAATTTTCAATTTTTGGCCTCCCGACAAAAGATGGACCTATAAATTCACCCTTGTCCGTTTGTGCGTTCGTCTGTCCGCACTTTTCTCAATAGCTACGCCTTAGAATTTTTACAATTTCGCGCACCATTAAACATGATAAAAAAGTAACAGAACGGATTTTTTTGGAAAACTCCGGTTACCCTTCGATAGAGGAGCCTTTTCGATTAAAATTGAGACTTCTGTTCTTTATTAAAACAAAAATTGATGGCTTGGATTTTTATAAATCTTTCTGAAAAGTTGTAACTTACTGATTTCTATATAATTTGGTTTGTCTATACTTCGCGATAACCCTTGGGTGTGCCACAGGGGTTCTTTTAGGACTAATAAAAACACTTCATCCCAGTTGAGAATACGTTCTCGAAAATGAGTTCAACAAAGTTCCGGTCATTTTCAAATTGGTGACCTGTTTTGTGTCGAACTGTTATATGGTTCTGAACAGTTTTATTATACCACTCCTCCCAGGCTTTACTTTCTCCCCCTAAGAAATGGTTACTTTATTGCTAATCTTGTAAGAGACCCATCAAGGAATGCCGAAAGACCGTTGGACACTTTATTTGTGGGCCAAAATGCGCACAGCTTTTCAATCACCACTTTCAAACTTCATGTCACATTTCCCCGTGTTGGGAGAGAGTCTATGCCAATTTTTAGCTAGCCGACCTTTCTTCTGTCGAGATAAGATAGGCTTCTCCGCAGTTCCTGCGGGTTCACTCTCCTAGTCTTCACTTTCTCGAGAGCTGAAAAAATGGTTAGTTTATTAGTAATTGCAGAGAGACAGATCAGGCATTTTTGTAGGTCAGAGTGCGCACACTTCAGCGCACTGGTTTTTCCATTCCCCCCCCAGCAGAATTTGTAACACATCTTCCCAAGGTAGGAGGGAGGTAAATAATAACCGTTATACTATTTTCATTTTCTAGGTGCCCGTAAAATTATTGCTTTAATGTGATTGGTGGGTTTAATAGGGCAAGGTGTAAACAAGTTTTTAAAAAGCTGCGATATTTCATAACTGGCATTTACGTTACAAAAGAACAAAAGTGTTGCTTAACAAGAAACAACTTACTTGTGAGTGTGATTAATAAGGTCTTATGTGTTCGGTGAGTAATCGCTTGATATGCCTTACAATTCAGCCAACATGAAACGAGACGAGACTGTCGGTTGGGAGTAAAACTCGTTGAAGATATTCACATGGTAAATGTTCCACTCGTATCAAAGCATGAAAAGAGAGAGCGTCATGTAGACTGCTGACGAGACGTAGGGTTGACTTTCTATTCATATGCTGTTGCATGTAAACAACTTATAAAAACTGAAAATATTTGCCATATATATATATATATATATATATATATATATATATATATATATATATATATACACACACATATATATATACTAGCTAGTATCTATCTATCTGTCTATCTCTCTCTATATATATGTGACTACTTCATTTAATCACATAAATTAATATACAAAAATATAATACGCGTAAATTTTTTGTATTTACTTCGACAGTGCTCAATACATAGGTAGAGCTATGCAGTAAGTTATAAAAATAAATATGACAATAAAGCTACCAAGAATATTCCGTGTTTCATTTTCAAAATCGTAAAAATTCGTAAGGAGATAAGCGGCAGTTTTTATGAGTAGTTTCCATAGCAACCACTTCAGCGACTAGTGTTGCTAACAATTACTGCTATCACGTGAAACAAAGAGAATGAAAGCACACAATTGCATTAGATTGTTTTACATATGTGTTATGTTTATGGGGGCAAAAAAATAAGACTGAATTAAACAAGGAACAAGTGAATTTACTGGAAGCCTGCAAAAATTATGGATTACAATAGAAAAATACGAGCATAAAAGTAATATGGTTAAGATTTAAACATGGAAAACTAAAGGACTAGTTATTAAAACTGGAAAAGAAAAGGACAAGATATTCTAGTAAAAAAATAAATAAATTTATAATTTAAAATATTGCAGCATTAAGAATTGATTATATAATATCATAAATTAAGTTTAAAAAGAAAATTTAAATTATGTTTTATTTTATTTTTATACAAATTTTTCTTTGACGTTTTGCATACATTTTGCACCTTTAACGAAAAATGCCCTCTTTTGTTACGATTAGGAAATATGCCCAAGTCGGTAAAAATGCATTCGCTTAATTAAACAAATTAAAACAATTAGTAAAAACACATTCTTTCACGGAGAAGAGTTAAATTTAAGGATTAAAACAAATTCAAAATAATCCCATGAATTCAAATAATATCAAATATATTAAGTAAAATACCTTATCAAGACTTTTGATATATACCGCATATGAAGATAAGCTCAATAGTTAACAGGTTACAGAGCTTTTATATTATAATTCCAGACATTAGAAAATTCTTATGACATAACTAACATTTTAAATTTCGTAATCAAATCTTGGAAATAAACACTTAACAATGTTTAACCATATGCACGGGCGTTTTAAAAATCAGTTAAACTAAATATAACCCATATTACCACACGTTGCCCCTAACAGATTTGTTTCAACGTCCAGTTCGGTTACTTAGTTTAGAAATTAATCCTGTACGCACATATGCATAAACATATACGCATACCTTACTTTATATATAAATACAGATATGCATCCTCTGCACGAACGATTAAACAGTTGGATCCGGGGGGGGGGGCGCATCAACTGGCATTTTTTTTTGTTTAATTGAGGAGGTAGAATAACAACATTTTATTTTATTTAGTTCAGACCGTTCGTCGATTTCGTGTAAAACAGGTTGATAAAATGTGTGGCATCTTGGTAAATAGTTTGGCCTATCCGTTCTGGTGACAGTTGATTGCAAAAAGTGAAGGAGGAGCCGATAAATCCTGGCACTTAAGACCTCACATTTTCTCTTGTTAATTTCACGCATGTTTGGATAGCCACTTGGACAGGAAGCGAGATCGAGCCTTGTGTATTCACAGACGGCGCAATGAACCCAGTTGCCCGGCGTTTTGTACGTGATGCAAGCGCTCTAGACGAGTCTTACTCTCTGGGAATAATGCCGACGGGATTTGCGGCTGTCAGCGCGTACACCGAACGACGAAGCTGTCAGCGTCTTGCTCGCTGCTCTTCAAATAATGTGGAGTAGAAGAGGGGATAAATAAACAAATAAAAATAACCTACCTTCTTTCGACCGACACCCGGACAAGTTTCGTCAATACTGACAACCGTTTTGTGGATGGATACTAGATAAACACCGGCTTCCTATCACTTAATTTTCAGTTATGAGCAAATACTGATATATAGAGTGGTTATGCGGTTCAGCAGCTGCCTTTGGACGACTATATATATATATATATACATATATATATATATATATATATATATATATATATATATAAATAAGGACATTTGTGTGTGTGTGCGAATTCCTTCCATATGGACTCTAAACACAGATTAACTGATATTTATGAAATTTCACACAAATGTACTTTATATATCTGGTAGTGTTCTTAGATAAATTTTGTATCGAAATGCTATCGATAAATACTCTTTTGAGTAGAGAATAAAACATACCATACAAGAACAGTCCGATTTTGACCAAAGTTAACACTTTTTATATAGCTTAACATCACAAATGCATTGCATGAGTTTTATTACCGCACAAGCAGAAATACCACGCGGATAAAACCAGCAGTTGGCTCTTTGATAAGACCGATTTCGATGACAATAAAGTATTGGAAGTGTGGAGTATACGCTGATATTCAATCCCGGGCAACGTCGGGTCTCCCTGCAAGTATATATATATATATATATATATATATATATATAAATATATAAATATATGTGTGTGTGTGGGTGTGTGGGTGTGTGTTACTATATATGTAGTGCGTCTGTATATGTTTTCAACAAATTAATAAAATGCTCGATTACCAAAATTTCAGAGTTAAAATAGAAATCATAAAGGGATAAAAGTGATAAAATCAATTTTCATATGCTCAAAGTATCCCATTAGTTTTGGTTAATTTTATTTAAATCGAATAAAGTGTTTATTTCATATTACATCTATAATACGTTTACAACGTTATCTCCTACAGCTTTGCGTCGGCATCTTCCGGCAGTTTATATAAGCAGCTAGAAGATGTGAGAAACGAGGACTCCCAGACAATTAAATCATAACACGGCGCCCCCCTTCTCCATGTTGAGGATACTAACTAGAAAGCAATTCTTAATATTAAAAAGGAGGGCATCTCACGTTGACATAAAGTTCTTTTCGATTTAAAATTTTTTCCTTGATTCATTGAATTTCGCGTTTTTGTCGAAACTTGTGCTCCTCTGAGAGCTGATTCGTAAATCGTTTCCAGATTATCCGGCTGCTAACCAAAACTGTCGAAAGATGACGACGCGTCATTGCTGGTTATTGGATCTGAAATGGAACACGTACATCAAGTCTGTTGCCAAGGTCGCTGGAAAGATGGTGGGATCCTTCTACCGCTCCAGAAGATATCTCACTACTGATGCAATTCTCTATCTATATAAAAGCCAAGTACGTCCAAGGATGGAATACTGTGCCATATCTGGGCAGGAGCTGCTAAAAACAGCCTATCCTGCCTTGACAGAGTACAAAATAGACTTCGTGGCTTAGTGGGGGATGCCCTTTTCTCTACCCTGCAACCTCTCTCCCACAGAAGAGACGTTGCGAGCATATCCTTGTTTTATCGTTATTTCCATGGCAGGTGCTCGTCTGAACTCCAATCTCTGGTTCCCCCTCGCCAATCTTTCACGAAAAACACCCGTCTAGCTGAATACACTGTGAAAAATTTTCCGCACTCTTTATCTGTGCTTAAATCAAAACGCGGATTCCAAACAAAGCTTCTTTCTTAGAACTGCACGCCCATGGAACTCTGTTCCGTCTGCCTGCTTCCCACCGGACTACAACTTGGATGTCTTCAAGTCCAATGTTAACAAATTCCTAATGAACCGCCCCCTTAAGTAAATACTTAATCAAATCTCCACACTAACGTAATGTACTTGCAATAACCTTTATCCCTGAGTGGCTTCCGGGCCTTTATAAGTGGTGATCACTGTGTAAAATAAATAAATAAATAAATAAATCGTAAACTTGATAGGAATCTTTTCGTCTGTCTTTAGATATTCTGAAAAAAATTCTCAGAACTTATTTCTAGGACTAGTACTTCAGTTATTAGGACATACAAATAAAGCGTTGTCCCAGGGCTTCAAAAGCGCGTCACCCGACCTCCGTAAACTACACGACTAAACGGTGTCATGTGTATAGCGTTTGTGATGCTTGAAAATGTTGGACATTATAAAAGTATTTCTGTTATTTGGATTCTTCATCTTGAGTGTCATTTTCACAACGTTTCGGTCGATATAATTTTCGATCTTCTTCAGGTGTTGATCTCGGGGATGTTTGTCAAACTAGGGATGTTGTATTGTTGATATCATAAAAGGAGTACCGTTGTATGATCATCTAAATATTGCTGTCTATTTGTGATATATTCATATCTAATTGTTCATGTACAGTTGTGTGTGTGTGTGTGGTTCATGTATTTTGGACATGCCTTAACTTCATGCGTCGTTGATCTTCTCCACCTAGAATTCATCTTGTTCTTGGAGGGGAGACTGGAAACATGTTTTGGACGATGATTGGTTTTATATACTTTTTATTCACCTTCCAGGTGTCGTTCACAGAAGAATGGAAAGTGAATATCTTTGCTTGCGTGGTTACTTCAAGGTCTAAATTTCACACACGTCAGAGTCCCCCCCCCCAGTGAAGAGCAGGGGACAACCTGTTAAGCCGTCCGCT
Source organism: Euprymna scolopes (assembly GCF_053919585.1). Classification (NCBI taxonomy): domain Eukaryota; kingdom Metazoa; phylum Mollusca; class Cephalopoda; order Sepiida; family Sepiolidae; genus Euprymna; species Euprymna scolopes. The sequence continues at coordinate 47,524,619 of NC_136510.1, read as the reverse complement.
CTTCTTTACGTCCAAAACCCAACTCATTGACTCCAGCTAACCTGATCACATGACTCACACACGCAAATCCGATCAGCTGACCATCACTTCCGGTAAAATGTGTCTACAATATGATTTACCATATTTCTTTCTTATGTTCGACCTATTTCCTAATAGGGAATCTGGACGGAATTTCGAACGGAACTCTTTATTTACTTCACACGGGTTGCATGTTCTCGTTCTGTCGGCCATGGCTAGTATAATGACTGGTATAATGATTGGTATAATTCGCAGTTGTATTTTTCGCTCTTCCTCACTGAGAATCGAACCTTTAACAACCATCAGAAGGATATCTTAGTTCTTTGTAACGTTGGTGCAGAACGTGTTCTTGCTGTAAATATTCGAAGGGTGGAGTTGAAGCGCAGTTAAGAACCTATCATATATACCGATAGAGTGGAGAAAGACGGCCAACTTCTCTTCTGTAAGGAAAAAATAATATATAATTTAGGTACTAGTGCGCTTATTGATCCGTGCTGAAATAATAATGTTATTATTTAGAAAGCCATTCGTAACATGGGGAGGGGGAGAATGTTTTGTACCTATTCTATACTTTAACCTTGCAATTTAATAAAAACAACTATCATAAATCTTTAATAAAACTTGAAAATGCTTTTTTTATAAATAGCGCTGATCAATAAGTGCATTAGCACCATAATTTCTAACAAGAATAAATAGTTGAGTTTGTAGTGTGTTAAACCAGGTAAGGGTGCTCCGAACAGCATATCTCATGATGTGGCAGTAGTACTCTATTTTGGGCTAAATTTTGATAAAGTAATTTTTTTTCGCCCATTTGCACTACAAGCACTTTATCTTATCAGTGTATTCTGTCGTTATTACATCAGGCTGTCTGAAGATAGCGGCTTCCTAATGTAAATGCACCAAACATTGATGTTATTATTTTGCTCTTTCCCTTTACTAAACTCAATCATCTTTTGCAAAGCTCAAAACAAAAACACCCCTCCCATCATATCATAGGGCATAAATCGGAAAAATAGATTGTTTGTGGAGCAGGGCATAAATCGGAAAAATAGATTGTTTTTTGAGCAGGGCATAAATCGGAAAAATAGATTGTTTGTTGAGCAGGGCATAAATCGGAAAAATAGATTGTTTGTTGAGCAGGGCATAAATCGGAAAAATAGATTGTTTGTTGAGCAGGGCATAAATCGGAAAAATAGATTGTTTGTTGAGCAGGGCATAAATCGGAAAAATAGATTGTTTGTTGAGCAGGGCATAAATCGGAAAAATAGATTGTTTGTTGAGCAGGGCATAAATCGGAAAAATAGATTGTTTGTTGAGCAGGGCATAAATCGGAAAAATAGATTGTTTGTTGAGCAGGGCATAAATCGGAAAAATAGATTGTTTGTTGAGCAGGGCATAAATCGGAAAAATAGATTGTTTGTTGAGCAGGGCATAAATCGGAAAAATAGATTGTTTGTTGAGCAGGGCATAAATCGGAAAAATAGATTGTTTGTTGAGCAGGCATAAATCGGAAAAATAGATTGTTTGTTGAGCAGGGCATAAATCGGAAAAATAGATTGTTTGTTGAGCAGGGCATAAATCGGAAAAATAGATTGTTTGTTGAGCAGGGCATAAATCGGAAAAATAGATTGTTTGTTGAGCAGGGCATAAATCGGAAAAATAGATTGTTTGTTGAGCAGGGCATAAATCGGAAAAATAGATTGTTTGTTGAGCAGGGCATAAATCGGAAAAATAGATTGTTTGTTGAGCAGGGCATAAATCGGAAAAATAGATTGTTTGTTGAGCAGGGCATAAATCGGAAAAATAGATTGTTTGTTGAGCAGGGCATAAATCGGAAAAATAGATTGTTTGTTGAGCAGGGCATAAATCGGAAAAATAGATTGTTTGTTGAGCAGGGCATAAATCGGAAAAATAGATTGTTTTTTGATCAGGGCATAAATCGGAAAAATAGATTGTTTGTTGAGCAGGGCATAAATCGGAAAAATAGATTGTTTGTTGAGCAGGGCATAAATCGGAAAAATAGATTGTTTGTTGAGCAGGGCATAAATCGGAAAAATAGATTGTTTGTTGAGCAGGGCATAAATCGGAAAAATAGATTGTTTGTTGAGCAGGGCATAAATCGGAAAAATAGATTGTTTGTTGAGCAGGGCATAAATCGGAAAAATAGATTGTTTGTTGAGCAGGGCATAAATCGGAAAAATAGATTGTTTGTTGAGCAGGGCATAAATCGGAAAAATAGATTGTTTGTTGAGCAGGGCATAAATCGGAAAAATAGATTGTTTGTTGAGCAGGGCATAAATCGGAAAAATAGATTGTTTGTTGAGCAGGGCATAAATCGGAAAAATAGATTGTTTGTTGAGCAGGGCATAAATCGGAAAAATAGATTGTTTGTTGAGCAGGGCATAAATCGGAAAAATAGATTGTTTGTTGAGCAGGGCATAAATCGGAAAAATAGATTGTTTGTTGAGCAGGGCATAAATCGGAAAAATAGATTGTTTGTTGAGCAGGGCATAAATCGGAAAAATAGATTGTTTGTTGAGCAGGGCATAAATCGGAAAAATAGATTGTTTGTTGAGCAGGGCATAAATCGGAAAAATAGATTGTTTGTTGAGCAGGGCATAAATCGGAAAAATAGATTGTTTGTTGAGCAGGGCATAAATCGGAAAAATAGATTGTTTGTTGAGCAGGGCATAAATCGGAAAAATAGATTGTTTGTTGAGCAGGGCATAAATCGGAAAAATAGATTGTTTGTTGAGCAGGGCATAAATCGGAAAAATAGATTGTTTGTTAAGCAGGGCATAAATCGGAAAAATAGATTGTTTGTTGAGCAGGGCATAAATCGGAAAAATAGATTGTTTGTTGAGCAGGGCATAAATCGGAAAAATAGATTGTTTGTTGAGCAGGGCATAAATCGGAAAAATAGATTGTTTGTTGAGCAGGGCATAAATCGGAAAAATAGATTGTTTGTTGAGCAGGGCATAAATCGGAAAAATAGATTGTTTGTTGAGCAGGGCATAAATCGGAAAAATAGATTGTTTGTTGAGCAGGGCATAAATCGGAAAAATAGATTGTTTGTTGAGCAGGGCATAAATCGGAAAAATAGATATGCGCACTGAATACTTCACTTTACTCTTACTTGGGCTAGAGCGGCGGTTGGATAGATCCAATCCACATTAATCAGTTAATAACATTAAACCTCATTATATAGAACCCGCACCAACAATTGATAGTCCTATTCCAACATCCATTAATAACTACTAATAATTACCGCCCAAAATATGGCGGAAAGCAGGGGCTGAGAGTCAATTGGTTATTTGAAGATATAAAGAACTTGAAGCATGACAACTTTAATCAAAATTGCCGAACACTGTACTAAATAAAGTAAAACAGAACAACAAACCCTCTTCAGTGCACAATTCCAAATAAATGATTTAATCTATGTATTTTTTTCTCTTCTTTTCCCTCTCATGTAGATGCTCGCATTTTGGCCCTTCAGCCATTACGTTAATAGCTGTTCATCTCCAAAGCCTCCCTCTCCGCAAACACGCATTTATTTGAATGGAATCTGATCGTTTTTTGTTTTGTGGGTTGAATGTTTTGCTGCTTGCTAGCCGCACTTTACGGAGACGTGGTACGGTAATGACCGTACCGACCCGCTTGTCCTCTCTGCATCTGCCTGTTCAATATGTACATAATTAGACATATGTATATCTATTTGTGATTGTATGGAAATCTATTTACAGTGACGTTTATAGAGAACAAAAATGTACTTGCGTCAACGCCTTAATAAAAACGCAGTCAAGGAGAGAAAGAGAGAGAAAGAGAGAGAGAAAGAGAGAGGAGGTAGATAGAGAGAGAAAGGGAAGTAAAGAGAGGTAGAGGTGAGAGATAGAGAGCCTAAATCATCATCTACTTAGGGGGCCATTTTCATGTTCTTTTCCAAACCATGTTTTTTTTTTAGTTTCTCTGTTTCACGATATGTCACTCCCTCGGCATGTTAGTGCTCATCCGGTTTACGACCCAATTCCTGGCAACTTCGCATCGGTATCTTTTGGAAGATGTCAAAGCGAAACTGCCAGATTAATTACAAACACAATGCCACATTCCCTATGTTAAGAATGGCTTTCTATTTAGCATTGAGAGAAGGAGGGTTTCACGTTGAAAGTCATTTTCGATTAAAAAAATACTACGTTTAATGAATTTCACACTTTCATTGAAACTTGCCATTTTCTGACAGCTGCTTAGCTAATCGCCTCGTAATCTACCGAATTATGCCGAGGTGAAGATGCCGACCATTTGGGTGTAAATTAAATAGTACCAACTGTTTATTTAATATCGACCCCCTTATATATAAAGTTAAATAATATGCCCCTTCCCTGTTTAAATCCCTAGAATAACCTAATATACGAAAACTATATAAACATCTTATGCTCATCCTACATATGATCTTCCGAATGATTTTAATCTATCTATTAAACCTAACCTTAACCTCTAACTCAAACTCTATTTAAATAATTCTAACCTTAATGTAAGTAAGGTTTTATTAGAATACGGTTGGTGGCTATATTACATATTAGTATGTAAACAACTTTTTTTCCTGATATTTAATTAACGATCTTCATGATGATATTGTGTCAGAGATGGGCATATTCGCTGATGACATTACGCTTTATAGAAGAAGTATGAGAATGAACAAATGTACACATATCCAAGACAATGTACACAGTCTTAGAAAATGCTCCCCAATCAGTAGTGGAAAGAGGACGTAAATGGAGGTAATGCTTAATGCTATTAAGACAAAACTCCTTTCCTTCAACAATTATAAAGAAACTTTTCCTCCATCTATTGCCACGAATAATAATGCTCTAGGTGAGACTTCATCATTCAAACTCTTCGGCCTAACATTAACACGTAATTTGAATTTGAATAAATACATGGGACATATTACACAAGGCTACTGCAACTCACACTATCTCGCTAGAAAAACTGCTATATCTCTAAAATGTTACTATTCGCTCATGCATGGGGTACTGTTGCTGGGTATCATCCGGTTCATCAACCACTAGTCTCTCACCATTAGGCAGGATCAAAAGAAAAGTTTTCCACTCTAATACGTCCAGCACTGTCAAACAAGATATAACCCCTGTTCCATTGCCTCAGAATTTCATCCCCGTGCTTTTTGTTTACTGGAATGTGCTCCGACGAACTTGTAGCACTTGTTTCCTCTTGTCGGAGAGACTTTAACTCTGATTATTTCTTTCCTCGAACTGGTAAACTTTGGAATTTCCTCCTTGTTTCTTGCTACCTATATTGTATATGTATAATCGTAATTTGAACAGACATCTTTCTGCTAAACTCCCTACTTAGAGTGTCCATGCCGGCATAGTCCGTTACGTTTCAGTAGTAATATACCTTATTTGGAGTGAATGTGACTAAAATAGGGCTAAAACAGAATCAATAGATCACATTGAGCGGAGACTAAAAAATTGCTTCAGTGGGGAAATCTAAAGCTGGGAATCTTTTGAACGTCTTCGAAACGGTTACTTAAATTAGATCCGTAAATATAAAAGCGTTTTCATGCAACAAAATAGTGAAAGAACGATGTTGTAGTTTGCCTGAAGCATTGTGCCTAGTGTGTAAGAAGTTGCAATTTGAAGGCAGTGGCAATGCTGTTTGGTAGAAAACAGTATCAATACGAAAAAAATCAAACAGCACAAGTTACGATATTAAATAATTTCATAATTTTCAAATGAGTATTTATTTACCAATGTAATTTGTCGAGTTGAGATAGTATGGATGGTGTCCTAATCTTTACACTTTCGAGGTAAACTCTTTTTTATGAAGAGGAAAATACTCAATAGAAGTATTTTCACTAAGAAGTTGGGAAATTATGAGTATCTGTTGCGGTAGTTTCGCACAATTCGTTATTTCATTGACATCCTGTTCAAGAGGCTAGACACGAAGTCAAGGATAGGTTTGACGAAAGTGTTTCTGTGGAAAGAACTGGATTCGAAGTTGACATATTCGAAGTTTACAGCTGGTATCCATAACGACTTAGCTATCGTAAACCCCCAATTCGTTATCAAGCGTTTAGTTATTGTTGATATATTTGCTGATATTTGGTGTTTGATATCATCAAGTAAAATCTATTATTGGTCCCCCGAAAAAAAAAAGGGTAGATCTGTAAATTCGCCCTATCCGTTCATCCGTTCGTCTGTCTATTCGTCTATGAGTACTTTTCTCAATAATTATGCTTTGAAATTTTTTGAAATTTTGCACAAACATTAAACATGATACGAGTAAAAAGTAACAATACGGATTTTCCGGGAAAACTCATGTTACCTCCCTAGGAGTGGCTTTTGGGTTAAAATGGTTAAAATTGAAACTTTTGTGCTAATTTAAAACAGATTGCCGCCTTGGATTTTTATAAAACTTTCTGAAAAGTTGTAACTAACTGATTTCTATATAATTTTGTTTTTCTATACTTCGCGACAGCTCTTTAGTTCTTTTAGGGCTAATAAAAGCATTCCATTTTTGGGACTATTTTACCATATTTGTCTAAAATTTTCTGTGTATGTCTAATTAGCAGTTTTGCATGGTGCTGCACTCAAATTTAAATATGTTAAGGCCTTGTGAACTTTTGAGGCTAAATGGGGAGGGGAAAATGATGGACTTAGTCATTTCTTTTTTTGCTTGGTGCAAAACTTAAATTTACATATGTTAAGGCCTAAAACTGCACAGTTTGTTCATTTTCACAAGAATTTAACGTCCGCTGGGGACTTTTGGGGCTAAATGGGGGAGGCAAATGGTGAACTTAGTCACTTTTTATGCCTTGTTCACTGTGCATTTACGGGGGGTGGGGCATGCGTGCTTCATTTGTTAAGTAGTAGTTTCTCCTGGAGATATGGAGATAGCAAGGTATCCTTATTTACTCTGCTATGCCACGAACAATCATCTCCAGCATTGATGTTTATATTTTTTACTGTTTTAGACAATATAACCCGGCATTCTTTAAATGCATTCGTTTTTTACTATAATGTTTCACCTGTATTTATATATATATATATTTGTTGTAGACTGTGTAGTTGTGTATTCTTATGAACTTATGTAACGTTACACAACGCTTACACACGGGCCCCACATGTTGTAGCAGTCTACATCGCCAAAAAGACCAAGAATAAATCGGACTCATTTTTTCGTGCAACAACGACATTTATTTCCTTATTATCCCTCAACGCGTGACTTCTCGTTACGTCACCCATATGATCGTTCTCTCTAATTTGCGCTCTCTCACTTTTTATGGACTTTTTTCCTTACAGTGATGCATCGCTCTGTTACACTTACACTTAAAATTATATTCAAGTGTACAAAGAACATTAACATACACGAATAATTAATCCCACGCTTTATTAAAAAAAAAAAACTTGTATTTATTTTATTTATGTGTATTCATTTGTATATAACTTGATATATGTATCAATATAAATATAGTATCTCTAATTTATTTATATCCATAGATTCATATCTATATATATCTATAAAAGTGAAATTGTCTTTGTGTGGGTGTACCTTTCCCTATCAAACTACTCTGTCAATTTTCAGTCTACAGACTCGAGATTTGTCATAAGGAGTATTGAGATTTGGGAAAATCTGTTTAATCGGTTTTCGGCCAGAAATTTGGCTCAAGGGGTCAAAGGTCAACGACTTGACCTTTGAAAACTCTACCAAACTCCTCCGCCAATTTTGGATATAAACACTTGAGATTTTAGATGTAGGTTATTTGGACATTGATCAAACTTTTTAATTTGATTTCAGCTCAAAAAATAAATGTTAAGGGGGTCCAAATTGGTGGTCAAGTTAAAAAAAAACAATTGATTACTTCGGTCTCTACCAAATTACTTAATCAATTGTTGGTTTAAACATTTGTAATTTTACATAAGGGCATTCAGACATGCAGCGAGTTTTTAAATCCGTTTTGGTGCGAAAATTTGACTGCCAAGAGATCAAAATTGAAAGAACTGACCGTTGCAGGCTCTACCAAAATCCTCCGCCAATTTTTGGTCTAAGCACTTGAAATTTTAGATGGAGATGAGTCCGACTTTTTAATATATATATACATATGCACATAAAGTTATGAACAGTACATAGGGCTCGGGCAAAGCCAGGTTGAACTGCTAGTACTATATATTTCCTTGTAAAAATATGAATAAAGTTTAATTCTCCCCTTCCTATTTTCCACATAGCTGTTAGTTTGGCTGCATGAACAAAACGGCTCAAACCTTGAGTAAAAATGTGACTCCTGCCTGGCGTTCGAAGCATTCTACACGCAGAACGGTTACCCCCACATTGGTGATTCCCTTTAAGGATGAAACACATACGTATGCAGATAATGATTAAAGATATTTATTACGATATTTTAAATACCTCTTTTAAGGAATTAAAAAAAAGCTGCTAAATTAATGATGAATGTGATTCCGGCGCTGTGTATTTTTTTACATAGGAATCACCACTTATCAAAGCCCGGAGGCCACTCGAGGATAAGGGTTAATGGATGTACATTAGTCAATATGATTATAGCGTAGTAAACATAAGTAGTGGAAATGTTCTAAATTGGATTGCTTAGCTGGCGGATTTATCAAGAACTTGTTTACGTTTAACTTGAAGATAATCAAATTGTAATCAGCTGGAAAACAACCAAACGGAAGAGAGTTCCACAGGCGTGCAGTTCTAAGAAAGAAGCTTTGTTCATGGAATCTATGTTTAGGTTTAGGCACAGATAAAGGGAGTGGGAAATTATTGATATGTTTTTGGCTAGACGAGTGTTTTTCGTGAAAGTTTGGCAAGAAGGGACCATAGATTAAAGCTCAGACGAGCACTTGCCATAAAGATAACGATAAAGCAGAGACGGCCTCGCAACGTTTCTTCTGTGGGAAAGAGGTTGCAGTGAAGAGAAAAAAGAACATCCCACTAAGCTATGAAGTCTGCTTTGAACTCTTTAAAGGCAGGATAAGCTGCTTCTAGCAGGTCCTGCCCAGATGTGGCAGCATTACTCCATCATTAATCGTACCTGTCTCTTATATAGGCAGAGAATTGTATCAGCAATGAGATAACTGCTGGATAGATAGAAGGATACCACTATTTTTGCAGCGACATTGGCAACGGATTTGATATATGTGTTCTATTTCAGATCAGGAGTAAATGTCAAGCCCAGAAGATTGTAAAAACATTGACGAGAGCCACTCATTTCAATTGATGCCAGATGGGGATTAGAGCGTTCATGGTGTAAAGATAGGAGCTTGGTTTTAGATGCATTAAAAGTAACCAGCCATGCTTTCCCCATTGTATCACGTGCTCAAGATCAAAGGAGAGAGAGAGAGAGAGAGAGAGAGTCAGAGAGGACTTGGTCATTTACGATCCTTGATGTGTTGCCATAGATGGTAGTGTCGTCAGCATAAATGTTAACGAATGATCTTAGGGTGTTATTTGGAAGATCATTGATGTAGATCAGGAAGAGAATTGTATCTCCTTACTATATGTTCGTTTGTAAAGTATAAATAGACTTCCGTATTTTTCCGCATATATATGTCAAGATGGCCGCAAGCAAAAAGGGTTCCGACTTGGAGTAAAAAGGTGACTTCTATCATGTTCAAATCGCGAGACCAGCAGAACTATTGTCTGTACACTGACGAGTCCTGAAAATAAAGAAACATATATGTGATGAAAATAATTTTAAATAATAATTTATAGCAATATAATATAATGTATATATTTATTTTATATTACTATATGTAATAAATAAATAAATTTCCTTTCATCATGCAAGTAAAACGTGGCAGACGCAACCCTATTTCAAGTTTTTATGGGAAGAGAAAAAGCATATAAGAAGTCAGACAACCTCTACTGTCCAAACTAAATCCGGAACGAAATTCATCACTCTATTACCATAATGAGACATATTTCGTTTTTTTATTTTTCTATAATAATTAATAAGCTTTTACACTTTTTTTTCAAACATTCCAGTTTCACACTTTTTGAAACTATCCTGATTAAAACGTTATTTAATATGAATTCTAGTGTTAACGTTAGTGAAGCATAATGTTTTTTATCTCGTTTTTGCTGGAGGAATACAGTCGGAATTATCAAATTCTTAATACGAGAAAATGATCAGTTTAAATTCTCGATAGAACTGAAAAAAGCTGGTGGGAGCTACTATAAATGTTGACGGCAATGAAGTCAATAGCCCGAAGAAAACAATGTAAATAAATATTAGTCTGTGCCAAAGAGTCGACTGTGCAACTCGATCGGCATATGGTTAAGTCTACAAACATCGTTTTAAAGGTTGCCTCGTGCAGAGTACAAATAAAAAAGGGATCAGTTCGACAATAGGGAACGTGTTCAGTTTCATGAAAATCAACCAGGTTAAACAGATGCCAAATTTTCCGTTTAAAATGGGGTTTATATAACACTCCTGATATTAGTTAGTTCGTGCTCAAAATGTGGTGTTTAAAATATTTGAATCATCAGTTTAGAATAATAATTTCATTCATAACTTAATTTTTTATGTTATATTGTCGTGCTGTTGTTTTTAACCGTTTTAAATCGTGTGCGAAAATGCTCGGCGAATGTATATAACAAACACTGTCAATTTTGGGTATATAAAAAAGAAACAATTTTATTCTTTCAATAATACTTCCACAATATATTATAGAGTGAGCGAGTGAGAGAGAGAGAGAGAAAGAGAGAGAGAGAGAGAGAAAGAGAGAGATAGAGAAAGAGAGAGAGAGAAAGAGAGAGATGTTCAGTGGGTAGCAAGTGGCTTGTTGACGACTGATGACACAGGTCGGCTTCCTCCGCTGTCCTTTTTCCTCCCTCTCCCTGGTTTACTCGCATTCATTTGTTTATATTGATACATCTTCATGATTGTCAAATCAAAGCCGATTCCAAGTGGTTGTTTACATCTTCGAAAAATTGGTCAGCTGAAGAATGTTAAATTCCAAGTCCTTTATACATTCCTTCGAATATTATGATCTCTGATTACATTTCTTGGTTTGAAGATTTGTCAATAATATTTGTGTGTGTGCACTCAGCTCCATATGCGTGTGTGCATAACCAGTAATAATTTCAGCGTTGCTCAGAATTATAACCATAAAGTATATTGTAAACATAAAGTAAAATCTTTCCGCACATTCATAGACTGAGATTTTGGTAATTTCCATAAAACCATAATTGAAAGTCATTTGAAAGTTCCAACAGTTTACATATTAATATCCATAGCACATAGCCAAGCATTGTCATGAACAATTGACCTAATACTAAAAATTTAACAAAAATTAGCAGTTAAGCAGACAAAGCAAACTTTGTTTCTGGTTTGCCAGATTTCATTTTTTATTCTTATATAATGTCATCGGTATTTTAATTCATGTTTGTAGCGAGAGAATTATTTTAAGTATTCTATTTGAAATTGTTATTTAATAAATTGTAAACAACAATTATATTGATAATATATTTAATTTAATTTATTTTAGAATTAATATTTCCAACAGCCACCTTTGTTTAAATACCTTTTTAAAGAGTTATTTGCCCCTGGATGCTATGCATAAAAAAACAAACGTTCACCAAATATCATTTGGTGATTTCATTAAGTTTCTAGCTAGAAAAATAATTCCGTGTAGATAGAAAAATGTTTGGCTTTTATTTTTTTTTTTAATATTCAAACAAAAAAACCCACAAAAAACTAAACAGATTTCATTTGTTTGTTTTATTTTATTCCTTAAACGGCAAATTCTTACCATGTAATCCAACGGCGTTTAATACCTACAAAAATGAGGATCTACTGCCACCCCCCTTCTAAATTCCACAATTTACACTTTTTTCTTTTGTCGCATAAATTTCATCGATTACAAACTTAATTTTCTAATTAAAAAGGTAACTGTAAATTACGTAACCCATCGGCGTTTAACCCTTAAAAAATGTAGATCTATATTTTCCAGCTTAACACATTTAATCAGCCTTTATAAATATTATGGGAGAAGAACTTTTGAAAAGAAGAAAAATAAAATGTTAGAGTCGGGGATCACTTTTCTATATAAATTTAAGCGTTCAACGAGACATGTCACCAATAGTATTTTTTTAAGTTTGGCCATTTAAGGGGAGGGTAAAATCTGACAAATATAATTAGTTTTTTTATATATAAGACTCCTTAGTCTTTGACAGAACATAGATATCCACAATCTCCAACCACACGTCTCCTGAGTCGACATTGTGGCAAGTAGAGTGTATGTTCAGGACGACTGGAAACAAATGCCGAGGTAAGCGCAGATCACATACAGCGCATAGAATCCCCAAATGGTCATCCATCTGGTACTTACCAGGCTCGTGAGCCTCTCTCTCTCTCTCTCTCTCTCTCTCTCTCTATATATATATATATATATATATATATATATATATATATATATATATATATATATATTAGCAAAAATACCCGTCGTTGACTGGGTTCAGAAACAGTCTACAGAAAATGGACTCTGATTTATGAAAGTATGATAGGTTATGAAAAGGAAGGGTTGTAAAGAGATAGCTTCGAATTTGGGGGTATCAAAACCAAAGCAAAATATCATGAAAGTAAAAATAAAATAGATAAACCCCATAATTTATTGTACCATATTTGTTCACACGTAAACACTTATCACAATATTCTGTGGATCTATATTACAAAACCTTGTTAAACTTTGTGACATATTTCCATTCTATGGGGTCAGGCGCGAACGAACACTCCATAATTTTATTATACCATATTTCTTCAAACTGAAACATAATTATCAAAGTATATTTACGCAGATAGATATGAACAGTCTTTATTAAAGTTTGTGCCTATTTCCATTCTATGGAGGCCAGGCGCGAACGCAGACCCCACAATTTTATTATACCATCCCTTTTTAAGTTAAAACATACTTATCAAAGTATTATTATGTACATCTATATCAAAAACACTTGTAAAGTTTTTTTTTATTTTTAAATTTTTTATTTCCATACTTTGTGGACCAGGCGCGTATACAGACCCCCACAATTTTAATGAATCATGCCATATCCAACATACCCATTGCTGCGTCTCGATACATCTTCTATGATTATATATGATCAGTTTTCTATAATAGTCAACCATATAGGAGCCTATTCGTGACCAGACACACACAGACAGACGTTCAGCTTTATATTATATTATATATATATATCTGAACTGAAACATAATTATCAAAGTATATTTACGCAGATAGATATGAACAGTCTTTATTAAGGTTTGTGCCTATTTCCATTCTATGGAGGCCAGGCGCGAACGCAGACCCCACAATTTTATCATACCATCCCTACTTAAGTTAAAACATACTTATCAAAGTATAATTATGTACATCTATATCAAAAACACTTGTAAAGGTTTTTTTTTATTTTTAAATTTTATATTTCCATACTTTGTGGACCAGGCGCGTATACAGACCCCCATAATTTTAATGAATCATCATTATGCCATATGAAACATACCCATTGCTGTGTCTCGATACATCTTCTATCATTATATGTGATCAGTTTTCTATAATAGTCAACCATATAGGAGTCTATTCGTGACCAGACACAGACGGACGTTCAGCTTTATATTATATATATATATATTATATATATATATATATATATATTATATATATATAATTATATATATATATATATATATATATATATATATATATATAAGTTGGCGACGTTGAGACTTTGAGACTGGCCAGTACAAGATGGCTGATGATTTCGACATATTAAGCATTATATGTCATCTCCCATAATCGAGATAAAAATACTAAGGACTGGTTATTAATTTGTATTCCCAATTAACTTGCACTTTTGGAACGCCGGAAGCTTAACGAATACCACACCAAAAGAGTAGTATTACCGCTTATTCATTGAAGCATTTTGAATTTACCGTTAATGCGCGAAATGGGTTCAGTTTTCGCATTAATTAACTTAGATTTGAGTGAATTCAAACTAAAAAACACACACAAATAGTCCATAAACTCCGCATCCGAACGTATTTTAACAATTTTTCAGAACCGGAAATAAAGGCTCAACCTATTAAAATTATTTTATTATTACATTTTTAAACGAACGATTAGCATAACATTTGAAAAACAAAGAAATAGTAATTAAAAAAATGGAATTAAATTAAAAACATATTGCACTTTTTTAGATTATTAACGACGAAAATTCACAAACTCAGTATCATATCGAAGCCCACTCCTTCGCTCGAAAAATATCGAAAAATTGGTCAAAACATTCATTTTTTCACCCCGAAATCGACAATTTTCGACAGGGGGGGTCAACAAAAATGGTCTTTTCGTGACGACGAGCGATTCTACGCATGCGCCAGATGACGTCATGACCTGATTTACTTTAAATAAGGGAAAAACTGAATAAATTTCATGTACGTAGGGTAAGGTCAGTTGATTAGCGCGTTGGTTCATTATATAAACGTTTTGGGTTCGAATCGTGGTGTGAGATGTCTTTTTTTTTCGATTTTTTAAATTTAAAGTGGCATTTAAGCCATTTTCCCCGTAACATACGTTTTTCTGGGTGTTTTTTTTTGCTTCGCTTATCCACCCCGACCACACACCCCAAAACACCCGGGTACCCACCGATTTTTTAAATTTTAATATCGAAACAGGCTTATTTAAGCCATTTTTCACGTGTTCGTTTTTCTGTTTTCATAGTTCGTTTGCCTTACGTTAGTTTTTTTGTGTTTTTTTCCCGTGTTTTCTTTTTTTACTTCGCTTATAACAAAGAAACCTACGTCGTCGTCGTCGTCTTCGTCTTCGTCGTAACGCTCGACGATTTCCGGGCGCGCACCTGTCAATTTGCTTCTTACTTAAATAAATTCAAACATCTTTCACTAACTCATTCTGGCTGGCCGATTTTATTTTCAAACTTCGCCCCAGGGCTTCGGGTTCGATCATACCCCTCCACCCCCGGATTCTTTTTTATTTAACATTACACACACCTACAAACACCCGGGCAACGCCGGGTACCCCCGCTAGTAATAATATAAAACCGTGTTAAAAAATGTTAAAACTATTTTTAACTTATTAAAAAGTAATAATAAACCTGGGAAAATTCTATTAGAATAATTTTATCTATAATCATCAGAATATTTTTACTGTATAATCAACATTTAAACCACTTGAAATAATTCTATTATGATAATCATATAAAACTCTGTTGCAATGAAGAAATACAAGTTATTTTCAAGTATTTAACAAAATTCATATGAATTTTTGAGTTAGATTTCAAATTTCTAAAAGATGCACATGAAGAAAATCGATTTTTGATTCGATTTTCACTTCCGTAAATTACACTTAAAGAAGATTATAAGTTGCATCCGTCAAAACGCGTAGAAACTAATAATCAAGAGGGAAATAATGGTCCGCATAATTTCAATGATTTAAATCCTTATGACATTTTTAGTTAACCTAAATCTAACGCTAACATAAACCCTAACACTAAAAATGGTATAGAAACGTTACCCGTCGATGTAACTGAGAAATAGACAGGTTAAATTCCACATAGGGATAGACAATTTCTTTGTTTGATAAACTTTGGTTTCTAATACACAGTTAGAAACTCACAAGAGAAAGTATGATGAATTCCCTCTCAAAAATATTAGACGGACGCAAATATTAATGGACATATTTGTCTAGTGATGCACATTTTTTTATATGTATATGTCTGCTACGCAATTCTTTGCACTTTTATTTGTCGCAAAAAATGAAGAACAGATTAATGTGTTTAATCATAATCTGCATTGTCTAGTTTAGATCAAAACTGTTTATGTGTAGCAGGATATAATAGATGAGACGTTCAGAACATTCTGTGGATTTAACAATAGTTTAAACATTTTGGCTAATCCACACAAACACACGTGCATATATATTTTTACATTTATGTATATATATATATATATATATATATATATATATATATATATATATATATATATATATATTAAGTAATGTGATTTATAATTTAAAATTTGAACAATTAAATTTCAACCAAATTAAAAATCCGTTTCATAAGAAGGAACAACAACAAAATCAATTATCTGTACGATCGTTTCGGAAAACAATGCTTTTTATTGTGGTAAACATCCAGTTACGAACAATAATTACATATAGTTTTTTAATAAGCAAGGTCTCCTCGTCAGTAAATTTTGAAGGGTTTTTATTAAATCTAAAAGACACCATAACTAAACCTAGCATTAAAATAAGGCAGACGTATTTGAAAAAAATTAAAATAAAAGGGTCTGAATTTAAAGTTGATAAGAAGTTTAATATAGGTTATAGATAGAAAAAAAATAAATATAGATTTGAATTTGAATTATAAATTTGCCTTGAGTAAAGTATCAAAAATATATATATGCATATATATGAAAAAATAGACATACATAGATATAGAGGTATATACATAAAAAATATAGGTATAAAAATTTACCTTTTAATTTTTCGCCTTTTGAAATCAGGAACTATGGTTAAAATACTCATATATATGTTTGCTATAGTTTTTCGCCTCTTTAAATGATGAGTTTTAAAAGGGGGGATGTCTGTGTAATAAGTTATTTCTGTTATCGTACTTTTGATTTAAAGACGCCACGGTTTATATTCGAATGTTGTTGTTGTTTTATATAATTTCATAATGTAAGGGGGGATAATTAGGCATATTTTCTTTTATTAAGGGCGCAAGGGGGATAATTAGTCTTACTTAATTTACTAAAAAAAAAGAGAGATTGTAATCTATTTTTACTAATAAGTAATTTATCATGATTTAAGGTGGTTTATATTTATTAAATTTAAACCAACGTTTATGACTACATGTAAATATTAGTTCCTGTCTTGAGTTTAAAAGTGTGGTTGCATTTTTTATATCTTTGTATTTTAAAATTTTTAGGGTCTCTTTTGTACATAGTGCACAGAATTTATTTCCTGGTTTATATGGTTTGCAAGACTCAATTACTCGCCATTTTAAGTTGAAAGAAATATTGCTATTTTTTAGTTGCCAAATATAGTTGGATAGAGTAGTTTGGTTTGACAGAGAGTTATTTTTAAAAGAATGTTTGTGCGTTGAAATTCTGTGTTTTATTAGGCCAGCTGTGGAACCAAAATATATTGCCTCTTGTTTATTGAGATTATTTTCCGTTAGGTCTAGTGCTGGATTATTATATGGGCTATATATATATATATATATATATATATATATATATATATATATATATATATATATATATATATATATATATATATAGTGTATATTGAATACATTGTATTCATATTGTATATACATGTAGATGTTATCTTTAAATACTGTACACACACATGTTATATTATGATTTTAATAATATTTAAATCAAGTGTCGAAAGTAGAAACATTCAAGAAAACATCATTCCCTGTAAGCTGTACATAGTTCGTTGTCACTAATGGCATATAAAATTAACTTATCATATATATATATATATATATATATATATACGTTTATTTATCGATACCACGCAAACGTACAAATAAACACACGCACACACACACGCACACGCGCGTGCGCGCACACACACGCACACACACACACACACACACACACACATATATATACAGGGTGTCCGCAATGTCTGACTACATTATGTAACCAGACTTTGTGGGCACCGTGTAGATTATGTAGCCAGACTTTATGGGCACCCTGTATATATCTATATCTATATCTATATCTATATATATATATATATATATATATATATATATATATATATGTGTGTGTGTGTGTGTATGTGTGTGTGAAATTATTACTATGATAATTTGTTTAATACCTATGGACATTAATGTTTCATCCTTTCAGGACTCTATCAATGCAGGGAGTTATGATTACAGCTGGTTGAGAGATTCGAACCTGCCAACAAAACCATCTGACTATTAGCAAGGAACAAGTCTGGCTACATAATCTACACGGTGCCCACAAAGTCTGGCTGCATAGTGTAGTCAGACTTTGTGGACACCCTGTATATACATACTATATGCATACAACTTCTTCAATATTCTTTTAGAAAGGAGGCCGCTCGAAGGTAAAGATGTACAGTAGTCAATGGGAAAATGTAGTAATCGTCAGTAATGGAAATTCGGTAAATTGGATTACTTAAGAGGATGGTTTATCAAGAACTTGTTTGCGTTAGACTTGAAGACGACTATATTGCTGTCAGTTGAAAAGCGGAAAAAACAAGCAGAGTTCCACAGACGTCATGTTTTAAGAAAGAACCTTTGGTCATGGAATCTACGTTTAGGTTTAGGCACATATAAAGAGTGGGGGAAACATTTTTTCCCATGAAAATAACGATAAAACAGAGACAGCCTCACAACATCTCTTCTGTGGGAAGACGTTGCAGGAAAGAGAAAAAAGAATCCCTCACTAGGCTACGAAGTATATTTTGCACTCAAGGCAGGATAAGCTGCTTCTAGCAGTTTATCCTGCCCAGATGCGGCAACAGTCCTTCACCTTTGGACGTATATTGCTCTTATACAGATAGAGAATTACATCAACAATGAAATATCCACTGGAGTGATAGAACGATCTCACCATTTTCTAGCAATCTTGACAACGGATTTGATGCATGTGTTCCATCTCAGATCCGGAGTAAAGGTCAGGTTCAGAAGCTTGTCAAAATATGGAGCCTCCACAAGACGAGAGACATTCATTTCAGTTGATGTCAGACGGAAATCGGAGCATTGATGATATAAAGATAGAAGTTTAGAAAACCAAAAGATGCATTAAAATTAACAACCACTTCTTTCCCCATTGCACCACGTGATCAATATCAGGGGGAGAGAATCAGAGAGAACTTGGCTGTTTACGGGCTTTGAAGTGTTGCCATAGATGATTGTGTCGTCAGCATAAAGTCTACGAATGATAGTCATATGTGATTTGGGAGATCGTTGATGTAGATCAAAGAGGCGGGTCTAGGATGGACCCCTGAAGGACCCCAGCATTAATACTGTAGGCCTCTGTTTTCTGACCCATCAACCAATACTGTTATTAATGTATCAGAGATAAATGATTCAATAATTAAAAAGACATTTCCAGCTATACCGTAGCTGAAGATTTTATGGAGTAGACTTTAATGCCATACCCTATCAAAGGCCTTTGATATGTCAAGAGAAATTGCCTTAGAAAAGAAACCTCCATCAAAAGATTCGCTAATTCTATGAGATATAACTGTTAGCATATTTGCTGTAGATTTAGCAGAACGGAAACCATATTGCATGTCACTGAGGAGGTTATTTTTGCTAAGATGGTTGACTACTTCTCTATTAAACACGGATTCGAACTCATGAGGCACAGGAGACTGATTGGTCTGTATTGAGAGGGAGATACCGATCACTTGACTTTTTAAATACGGGACATACTGATGAGGTTTTATACATTATGTGAAGACAACGCTTAAACAGCTTTGTAAGTATTGGAGCTAGTTCTGGTTAAAGCTTTTTGATCACTATACTAAGAATACCGTCAGTGGTAGTTGCTTTACATGATTCGAGGATTTGATTAACTTTACAACATCAAGCACAGATATTTGCGTGTTGCATAGTATGTTTTCAAACACGAGGAAATATGGGGGGTGAGTAGCAGCCCTGATTGCATAGGGTAGAATTAACTGCAAAGTTCTAGGCAAAGAGTGGCTTTGTCCGATGTTGACGAGATCAACTCATGGCCATTGATGATGGTTGAGATAGAGCATTCACTTCTATTCAGGATCCTGCTTGTTATTTGCCAAAATTGATCGGAACCAATCAGCTACTTTGGACTTGACGGACTTTGCATACAACTTTTTCGCGTTCATTATTACTCTTTTACAGTGGTTGATGACAGTCCTGAAAGCAGCTTTAGTCTCAGTACATCTATTACGTTGGAAGCAATGGAAATAGTGTAAAGTACGCAATGCCAGCAGCACTTTCTAGAGAGAACCACGGCTGGCTGTTAGGTTTTTGCTGGAATTTTTTGAAGGGCATGAAGCGGTTTGTACCTACAATTACCCATTCCATCAAGTTTGATACTATAGAGAACATTTTTTTTAAAACATGAACGCATAGGTAGACATGATACGAAAGCTATCTCAGTTAGCCATAGAGTATCGATGTACTGAACGATGGAGAGGTATGTCGGAAACTTATTACATTTTGTGTTTATGTTAATTGAGACAACCGAGTGGTGAAGACATCCCAGAGGAGACAGGCAGAAGATAAACATAGCTTAGGGTAAGTTGGTTAGTTGTGAGAAAAAGGTCTAGGAGACTTGCATAGTGACCATCAATGTCAGGCACACGGGTGGGTTCGTGAGCAATCTGAGTTAGGTCATAAGCAATGGAGAAATCGTGACAGAACCTCCTCTCATTATCTATCTTGTTTGAGTGGGCTAACCATTCCACATTGTGAACATTGAAGTCTCCATAAACGTGAATGTTAGCCGAAGGATGGGCAGACAGGATGTGGTCTTCTCAGATATGCTCTTAAAGCACCGCTGTTATGGGGGCGATAGAGGGCAAATATAAACGCAGTGGCGTGAGCAAGTGCGACCCGAAAGTACATATATTGCAATTAAGGATCTTTTCTTGAGATGTCCTTACCACATGGAAAGCCATCACTTATGTAGGCAAATATTCCACGCCCATGACGATCTTGAAGATCAGATTTGGATTTTAAATTAGAATATCCTTTAATTACGAACTTATCTTGGAAAATAATCGGTCCAATGCCAGTTTCGCTTAGGAATAACAGGTCCAATAACGGTTTAGTTTTCAGTAATTGAATTTCAACCTCTGGAAGGTTGGAACGTAGACCCCTGATGTTGGAGAAAGAGACATGGTAGTGGGCGTTAACGTTGGAAGTTGAAGTTCTGGGTTTAATCGTTTATTCTTTCTGGAGACTTTTCATGATGGAGTTTTAGGATTTGTGGAATAAGTCGACAGACTTGGTTAGAGCAGAGAAGAGAGGGAAAATAAGGGAGAAAAAGCAATGTCGAAATATGATAAGGAAACATGATAAGGAAAAGCCGCAACGACTATTCACTAATATGGCATCAAGAAGCCCCACCAGAAGCTACTGCATGGTCTAGTATCCATTCACTAAATGGAAGTACAGCATCTCCAGTACTTTGCACCTGCTGATAGGACGGCCTCCCTAGTAGTTTGTTCAAGGTTCGGGTCCCTGACTCTCAGACGGATAACATCAGCTCAGTAAAACGTTTCCCTCCAGCACCCTTATTAGTGACATAGTTACAAGGTTAGAAATAGAAACGGAAAATTTCCAACATCTCATGTGAATACTCACGCAAAAAAATACTGCCGACCTAGAATACAGCTTTTTCTTTGCCATTCGTCAGAAAAATCACTCATTCTAAACGAGGACTGAGAGACAAATTAGGAGAAGCAAGAGTTACGGGATCTGTCGACAACGAATCCACAATACATTGTCTAGTCTCCATTAAAAAAAAAGATAATAATAATAATAATAATAATAATAATAATAATAATAATAATAATAATAATAAATATTCTACTTAATATAAGTTCGATTGGCCTGTTTAATGAAAAGTATGGCGATAGGTTCTCTTCTCACTAACTGAAATAAAGGAAGAATTCAGTTGACAAAGTTAATGTATGTAATTCTTGAGCAAATCAGCTAATTTCCTCGAGTCATGTCCGACTTGATTTGAATGGAAATTGCTGACCCTATTTGCTAACATTTGATGCTAGGCGGGTGAATTTATTAATATGACTATTTGAAAATTATTGCAAAAAATGTGGGCAGACGTTGATTTAAAATTGGAGAATGCGTATATTGTGACGAAAAATAGCAAGCGAATCAGAAGCCGCAAATTTACAACATTTAATTCCAATAATAAATTTTAACAGTAGTATTCTGGAGGTGCCGGTGGCCAAGTGCAGACAATAAAATAATGGGTAAATAAATTACTAAATAACTAAAAGAAAAAAAAAACGACCTTTTAAAATATTTTTTACTGCGTACCCGAATTCAGTTAGTAGGTTTACATATGTAATTCTTGAACAAATCGGCTAATTTCCTCGATCCATTCCCTACTTGATTTAAATGGCAAGTGTCTACCTCTTTTGCTTACATTCGACGCTAGGCGGCGCATTTATTAGTATGTCTATAATATACTAAAATGAAATGGCGCCGGCAGTTTTTTTTTGCAAAAGAATGTGAGCAGACGTTGATTAAAAATTGGAGAATACGAATATTTTGAGGAAAAATAGCAAGCCAATCACAAGCCGATAATTGATAAAAATAAATTCCACAAATAAATTTTAATAGTAGTATTTTGGGCAAATGCAGAAAGAAAAAAAACAATTGGGTAAATGAATTAGAATATAACTGACAGAAAGACAGATGTTTAAAATATATTTTCACTGTTACCAGAATTCAATTACCATGTTTATCAGAATTATGTACGTAATTCTTTAGCAAATTGGCTAATTTCTTCGAGTCATTTTCAACTTGATTTAAATAGCAATTATCTACCTCTTTTGCTAACATTCTACGCTAGGCAACGCATTTGTTAGTGTGACTATTTGAAAAGAATACTAAAATGAAATAGCGTCAGCGGTTTTTCTTTTGAAAAGAATGTGAGCACACGTTGATTTAAAATTGAGAAACGCGTTTATTTTATTATATTTATATGCACCCACATGTGTATATCTATATCGTATATATTTATTTGATATATATTTTATACGAATATATATTATTGTAGATTTAGACAAATTCTTTCCTATAAACCAACATTATTAAATATAACAGAAGTTGCTGCTTGATTACAACTTTATCATGATTTTCACATTTTCTAATAAAATGTCTCTTTGTTTTTTTCTTAGGTATAACTGACCCAGTGAGCGTTATCGACTGATTTCTAAAATTCTTTTTTTTTACATAGGCATCAGCACTTATCAAGGCCCAGAGGCCACTTGAGGATAAGGGGTAAAGAATGTAGATTAGTCAATTGGACAATACAGTAATCGTTAGTAATTAAAATTCGGTAAATTTGTTAACTTAAGTGGAACGGCTCATCAAGAACTTGTTTACGTTGGACTTGAAGACAACCATATTGCAGTCAGCTGAAAAGCAGGCAAACGGAAGACAATTTCACGGGCGTGCAGTTCTAAGAAAGAAACTTTGTTCATGGAGCCTACGTTTATGTTTAGGCACGGATAAAAAGTGGGGGAAATTATTGATAGTGTTTTCAGCTAGTCTAGTGTTTCTTGTGAAAGTTTGTCGAGGGGGTAACAATGGATTGGAGCTCAGCCAAGCACTTGTCATAAAAATAACGATACAGCAGAGACAGGTTTACAACATCTCTTATGTGAGAAAGAGGTTGTAGGGGAAAGAAAAGGACATCCTCTACTAGCTACTAAATTTATTTTGAACTCTATCAAGGCAGGGTAAGTCCTTTCTAGCAGCTCCTGCCTAGATGTGACAACAGTACTCCATCTTTGGCCGTACTTGGCTCTTATGTAGATAAAAATTGCATCAGCAGTGAGATATCTACTGGATCGATAGAAGGATCTCGCCATTTTTCCACAACGGATTTGATGTATATGTTCCATTTCAGATCAGGAGTAAAAGTCAAGTCCAGAAACTTGTCAAAACATGAAGCCTCCCCAAGACGAGAGCCATTCATTTCAATTGATACCAGATGGGGAGCAGATCGTTGATTATGTAAAGATAGAAGCTTGGTTTTAGATACATTAACAGTAATCAGCCTCCTCTTTTCCCATTGTACCATGTGCTTAAGGTCACAGGAGAGAGAATCAGAGAGAGCTTTGTCGTTTACGGTCTTTGATGTGCTACCATCATAGCTGGTAGTGTCATCAGCATAAATGTCTACGAATGATGTAAGGATGTGATTTGAAAGATCATTACTGAAAATCAGGAAGAGAGTTGGGCCCAGGATGGACCCCTGAGGGACTCCAGCATTAATACTGTGAGCTTCTGATTTTTGCCCATCAATTACTTATGAACCTCTTTACTCAATCTTTTTTTCTTCACATGTTTTCACACCTGAAAATGATTCGATGAAGAATCGGAAACGTTTTTACTATATATTTCAACATACATTATTCCTTTTTTTAATTTTGACATCAGATAATTAGAAATATTTTAGAAATAACGGTAAATATTTACTTTAACTACAACAGAACACCGACCAAGAAAATTTGGTTCTTTATAGGTTTTCGGGGTCGCTGACACCGAATCTGAAACCCGTCGCAAATTTACCGTTTCCATGGTATTAACCCCTGAACCCTCGCATTATTTTTTGCCAACTCACCGCCATCGTTTATGCTATTCTTACATGATGCGTTCGCGCATGGACGCGAGTAGTAAGGTGACTTGTCACGCCGCGGAATGATTTTTTAGCAGACATCTGAAATAAAGTTTTCAGAAACAAAAAAAAAAATGTTCATTTTTCTGTGTTACGTAATTTTTGATGCTTTTTAATTGATCTAAAAATATAAATTTTCACGAGCGGTCTACAAAAACATTTTTATTTTTCGTTTTTTTTTCTTTTTTTGTAGCCGGGGTTATTCAATTATAGTACTTGTACAAAAGGTGCTTCTTCAATTTAATTTACCATTTTTCCAAAAGTAACGCCCCCCCACCAATTTACCGTAAGTAACGCGCCAACATACACCTTACTTATGGAAAAAAACCGTAAATTAAACTGCATGGTCGGTTCACCGGTGACTAAGCTGGTACCTCCACCAGACTTGTTTGGTGAGGAGGGTGGCTAGTCTCCCTGAAGGATTAAAAACAAGACCTTCCAAAAGGCGAATGAACCCTTTTTTTGGAGTCAACGCCCAACTAGCACCGTGTGTGTTTGTGTATGTGTTGGGGTGGAGAGGACTCCTGTAAGCCGTGGTGAAGGCAACCTTTCTAGGAGAAGCAAATTTCTGATTTAAAAAAACCATAAAGCAGGAGACCAGTACCCGCATTAAGCTGGTCTGCTGTTAAATGTTGTACATTGAATAACCTCCCCTCTCAAAAAAAAAAAAAAAACGAAAAATAAAAATGCTTTTGTAAATCGCTCGTAAAAACTTAATTTTTTAGATCAATTAAAAAAGCATCAAAAACTACGTAACACAGAAAAATGGACCACATTTTTTGGTTTCTGAAAACTTGTTATTTCAAATGTCTGCTAAAAAATTCTTCCGCGATGTGACAAGTCACCTTACTACGCGCGTCCATGCACGAACGCATCATATAAGAATAGCATAAACGATGGCGGTGAGTTGGCACAAAATAGTGCGAGGGTTCAGGGGTTAATACCATGCAAACGGTAAATTTGCGACAGGTTTGAATATCAGATTCGTTGTCAGCGACCCCGAAAACCTATAAAACCAAATTTTATTGGTCGGTGTTCTGTTGTAGTTAAACTAAACATTTACCGAAATAACTAAATGTATAATCAAGTACGGAGGAGTTCCATCATACATTGCATAACTTTTATATATGTATATTTTATATATATTGCATATACAGGATGTTCCAAAAATAACAATAAGGTTGCGGTGGCTGGCTGAACCGATAGGAAGTGGAACCTGAAATCAACAGGAAAAACATCGCATGACCCCCGCCCCGTCTAGAAAATGTATTTTACCACAATATATGCCCGTGTTCATGTGTATCTGTGCGTCCGTATGCAAAACGTAGTATTTAAAATGAGGGAATTGTTTAAATGTTGTTTTGAATGATATAATCGATTGGTTAAAGGAATGCGACGATCTGAGTTATGCCAACATAAGACATGACCTCCCATAATCGACCACATTCCGTGTAAATTCCTTTTAAACAAATGCATATTTTAGTAAATTCCTCGGATTTAGCCGTGCAATTCGATCAGTCAACGAACTCTCAGCTTAAAAGGTTGCACAGTGCAGAACACGAAATATAAAAAAAAGAGATTCTTTCGGCATTATCAAAAAAGAACGGTTGAAAATAAATCAGACCAGGTAGATCTCTAAAGCACAGGACACATTTGTCGTCGTCCCCACCTCATCATTCCTTACTTATGTGATCGGTGAGGAATTTGGAAACACAAAACCGCATTCTAATATGAATAAAAATGCACATTTTTTCAAGGCAATAAAACTTATCATTTTTTTTTCTCGTCTTGAAGCAAAAGAGGAATGTTTAAAAGATTGAAATATCAAGCAAATACGATCGAATTAGAAAGAATGACGGTGTAGATGGCGTCCCGTAATTTCTAAATGTCATTCTACAGATAAAGAAATTCTCTCTCTCTCTCTCTCTCTCTCTCTCTCTCTCTCTCTCTCTCTATATATATATATATATATATATATATATATATATATATATATATATATATATTAGCGTTGGGACGATTAATCGGAATCGGAAAAATCGGAACTTTTTGGGGTATTGGAATCGGAAAAATTTGTATTTATTTTCCGATACTAAAACGATTATGAAACAGTTCAGTGGACTAAATATGATGGTATCTGTCCGATGCACCGTTAGGGTTTATTATGGATTTATATTTAATGCAAAAAAGGACACAAATTTAACAATATCCAACAATCAATTTGGCATAAAGCACTTATTCTAAGTCAACAGGTTATAACTTCTTCTTTTTATGGTAGGCTAATTTATTTTCCGATGCCAAAACGGTTCTTTTAATTATCTCTTTTTATTTGATTTTGATTAAAACAACATCTACTGCAGCTGGTAGTAATTACTTAATGCTAAATATTTAACTAGTCAAAATAAAATCTATCGATCATCCCACCACGCAGGAGTATTTTCACGTTTGAGAAAATGTCTGCACACTTAACATGTGTTGTTACGATAATCGGAAAGAAATAACAACTCCATCGTTAAATATTTAGAGATTTATAGAGACTCGAAATTGGAATCGGTAATTGAATCGGAATCGGGAACATATAGTACAGAATCGGTAATTGTCTCGGAGTCGGGAAAAATATTAGAATCGTCCCATCACTAACCTTCCATGAACAAAGTTTCTTTCTTAGAACTGCACGCTAACCTTCCATGAACAAAGCTTCTTTCTTAGAACTGCACGCTAACCTTCCATGAACAAAGCTTCTTTCTTAGAACTGCACGCCTGTGGAACTCTGTTCCGTCTGCCTGCTTCCCACCTGACTACAACTTGGATGTCTTCAACGTTAACAAATTCCTAATGAACCGCCCCCTTATGTAAACACTTCATCAAATCTCCACACTAACGTACTGTTCTTGCAATAACCCTTATCCCTGAGTGGCTTCCGGGCCTTGATAAGTGGTGACCACCGTGTAAAAAAACAACTTGTTATATATATATATATATATATATATATATATATATATGTCCAGTGTCTCGTTAAATTTATATGTACCATCGCGCTGGGGAGGGGAGTTATGTCATCTACTGTATATGCACTGTTCATTAGTTCGTGTAATGTTCCTATTTAGCATGGCGGTGTATATACAAAACATATTCATGTAAACATATCAACAGACACGAAGCGTGTATTGTACGTTCTTTTTTCTGTATGTATAAAATACATACTTCCGTTTGTCTCCTGTGTGGGTGCGTGTGTGCGTGTTACATATTTAATTACAGTTCACAAAACATATGTACAAACGTAAACGACAATAATACCAAGATGGTGTGTAACGGCGAGTACTTATACACAATGACCGTTCAATATCGGATTACTAATCTTCGTTTTATCTGGTTCCATTTCCCCAGCGGTTGTCTTTGACTTGACCTCCTGTAAAATGCTGTGAATGAACATACTTCTCCCCGAAAGAATCACCAAATATCAGATTATATTTATATATAACTTTATTTTTACCTTTCCTCGGAGTTTGTGATTTTTTCTTCCGATTCTACATCCTGCTATATACGCATGAATACGTTTCCGTGAACGTAAAAATATATAGACTGCTTTCCAGGCCAATCCCAGTTAAAGCAGAATTACTTCTTTTAATAACTCTCTTTCTCTCTGTAACCTCTGTTTATGTTTGCCTACCCGAAATCGTGACTGTGTTTTAATTTTCTTAATAAGTTAGCACTCTGCTGGAGTTCTCTCCAGCTCTCTTCACGAGGGACTGACACCATGGGGTTAATAACCCGAGCAAAACGAAGAAAAAAAAAAACAACAAAAGTTCTTTGAAAAATGTCTTAAAAAGTAGGGGGAATTATTGATAGTGTTTTCAGCTAGACGAGTGTTTCTTGAGAAAGTTTGTCGAGGGGGGCATTTTTCAGAAAAAAATCATTTCATAAAATATTTTATAAAAATATTCGGTTTTCTAAAATTTTCAAGTAAACCTTACGAAATAGTTTTTTTCAAAGATCTGAGCAAACTCTTTAACCTGGAAAAAAAACTATTACATAATTTCTTATGAATAAATAAGTTATCAGAACGAATCTACTGTCAGCAATTTCAAATAGGAATTGTAGTCCTTAAAAGAAATTAATTATCACATTCAAAGATTTTAAACACTCAAAAACTTCAAATTCTATTTTATTTTGATCACAGGAAGACACGCGGAAAAATGTAAGCAAAACAAGAAATAATAAACAAGATTAAATATTTTCTATTGAGGGGAAATCATGAATACCCACACATCGCGCAGTTAGCTATAAATAGGGATATATTACCGAATAATTTCCCAATTTGGTAAAATTATGCTGCGGCTATTTTTGTAATTTACTTGTCTTGCTTATTTTCTGTTTTAAATAGAAGAGTTTTGCTATTTTAAAAATATTTCGTTTTTTTTTTTCACTTTTAATGGGAATTACAAGTTACAAAATTAACGACTAATCCTCAAGTATTCGACTACGATGGAAAATATCCGTATTTGACTATGTGAAACTTACGATAATGGATTCACCGAGCAATTTTTACGATAGGAACAAAACTATTTAATTTGTTTTGGGTCCCCCAACATATTTACCCTTGTCCGTTAGTCTATCGGCACTTTTCTATATAACTACGCCATGGAATTTTTTTTATAATTTTGCACAAACATTAATTATGATATAAGTAAAGAAAAGTAACAGAACGGATTTTTCGGAAAAACTCCGGTTGCTCCCCCCCCCCTAGGGGTACCTTTGGCTAAAATTGACACTTTTGTGCTTATTAAAAAAAAATGATGCCTTGGATTTTTATAAAACTTTCTGAAAAGTTGTAACTAACTGATTTCTATGGAATTTTGTTTGTCTATACTTCGCAATAATTCTTGGATGTGCCCCAGGGGTTCTTTTAGGGCTAATAAAAACACTGCATCTTGGGGACTATTTTACCATATTTATTCAACATTTTCTGTGTATGTCTATTTAGCAGTTTTGCATGGTGCTGAAATCAAATTTAAATCTGGGGAGTTTGGGGGCTAAATGGGAGGGAGGCAATGATGTACTTGTCATTTCTTTTTTTTTTGCATGGTGCAGAACTCAAATTTACATACGTTAAGGCATAAAACTGCACTATTTGCTTATTTTCACCAGGATTTGACGTCCCTGGGGACTTTTGGGGCTAAATAAGTGGACAAATGCTGAACTTAGTCATTTTATTAATGCCTTATTCACTGTGCATTCACGGGGGACCATGCATGCTCCACGTGATTTACCCAGCTCTAACCTAAATCTAAGCTAACTTTTAATTATAGTTTGCAGAGTTGGTTTTTAGTATATAAACCGGTAAAGGTAGGTTTTCTATATATAGACGTAAGAAAACACTCTCTGTACCTTTCAATCAACACATCGAGGAACGGGAGAGAGAGAGTTGTCTTTGTCTATCTCCACAGTAAAAGACAAAGTGTGATGTGAGGAATTAAAACGTTTTAAGAATTCTAAAGCCAGATACTGAAAGGAAAAGCCGCAAAAGTATCATCCACATAACAAGAATATAAGGCATGAGTGTTATGTGGTGATTTGAAAAAAACAAAAATGAATTCCTAAAACCCAACGAAAATGTCGACAAAGATTAGGACCTAAAGGGCTGCCCATGAAAACCCTATCAATTTGTTAGCAAATCACGTTGTCGAAACTAAACTCGACGGACTTTGCGAAAGCCTACCTTTACCGATCTATATACTAAATGGTGTTCTTTTTGCACCGAAAACCACCAAGTTGGCATTGATTATTACATTATAGGACCTTGGTTATTTGGTCCCCGGTCGGCTAAATACTGAAATTACTAAAATTAAGGAAATTCTGATCGATAATGGCTACCCAGAATTCTTAATTGATAACCAATTTAATAAAGGTATAACCTTTGGCCCTTCAAAGTGTCCTGTATATATCAAGTTGCTACGGCTTGGAGAAAAATGTGTCCCTCCCATTAATCAACTATTAATAATTGATTGTTGTCTGTTCTACCTCGGGTAATTTTCAATACGAAACCTGCATTTTCTTCTTTAAAAAAGGACGGTTTGGCTCGCACTAAACTTAGTAATATTATATTGAAATTCCAATGTCAGTGTGATGTTGTATACGTCGGGCGAACCAGCGTTCACTTTAAAACAAGAATTGGACAACATGTACATTCAGATTTTCGCAATAAATTAAAAAAAAATTCTCCTCAACCCTACCCACAATAATTTAGATTCTGCAATTGGCAAAATTTATTGTGAAATAATGTGGGCTGGTATATATGGACGACTTTTTTAAAATTCTATTTCGAGGCCGATAGAGTAGTCATCTGAAAACTCTCGATTTCGTCTCCATTGCGCGACTCCAGCCCTCTCTCTGCAGGCAGAAGAGGTTCGTTAATACCCTGGATCTTTCCTATGACTTATAGAGGGATCTCTCTTTTCTTTTCCGCATATTTATAAGCGGGATATATATAATCCACATTTTATTTTTTCTTTTCCTCTTTCTTCCTCTCTATACAAATTTGTTAGGACAATTGTAAATATGTCCTTCTTATTTTCACTTTAATTTTTATATTTTACCCATATTTTGTTTTTTAAACATCAAAATGCTATCATTTGCCTCCGATCAGGATAGTGAAAGACGTCTCGGGTCGAAAACAGCTCTCTTCTTTGTTATATATATATATATATATATATATATATATATATATATATATATATATATATATATATATACATAAAACTCAAATGACCTTGTAACGTTGTATGTAACCCACTTTCCGGTTTACAACATCCGGTTGCGCATGCGCGCATGACCTGCGCGCTGAAATATTAACGTTAGTATTTCGAAATTATTATTTAACATGGGAAGGGTGTGGTTTAAAATAACGTAAACGTAATACAGAAATGAACGATGTAAAAAAAAAAGCAGACAGTATTAACAATTGTTTATTTTGATAATTTAAACGTGAAAACAAAAAACAAAAGTACAATTGGGACGCTGAAATATTAACGTTATTATTTCGAAATTATTATTTAACATGGGAAGAGTGGGGTTTAAAATAACTTAAACGTAATACAGAAATGAACGATGTAAAAAAAAAAAAGCAGATATATCAAAATTTGAATTTAACTATAATAAGTATTATGGTATCTGTTCAGTGCACATTTACCTATAAGTATGGCCAACCGCTTATAATTCAGTAACTGTAAATTAAAAAAAAAATAATAAATTATTTATAAACAGAACGACTCATAGAAATCTATCTATATTCTTTTTTATTTTAATATACTTTCATAGAAATGTTTCTGTTATGTCAAAAAAAAAAAAAACCCGTATTTTCTTTCCGTCACGAGTGCCACGCTCATACATGACTTCCATAGCTAATATAACATACTGACCCAACGGGTCACAGGTAGTCTAGTATATATATATATATTTGTGTGTGTGTGTATGGAAAGAGCTGTGTTTGAAAACTGTGATTATGCAGTTTGGGGGGGGGACACTGTCGACACGAGTCTAGTTAATGAATAATGGCAATATTGTCGGAATTTTAATTTTCTCAATTATATGTATTTATTTACCTGCATGGTGTGCCGGACAAGATGGCATTAGGTTGGTGCAAAAACAATATCATTTTCTCACATATGTTACTTTTATATGATTTCTGAACTAATTAATTGATATATATATATATATATATATATATATATATATATTATATGTTATTTTGAAGTGCGTTTTTTGCTCTATCGGATCATGTTATTCGTTCTCAATCTCGTCATTTATTTTTTAAGGCTTTTCGACAGCATAGATAAAAATTCAAATACGCATGATTTTCTTGTTCCAGTGCACACTAGGCCGAAATGCTGCCGAGACAGCTCGTGATATCAATGATTGCGTTTGGCCCAGGAACCACTAACGAAAGTATGGCACAATGGTGGTTCAAGAAATTTCACAGTGATGACGAGAGCATCGGAGATGAAGACGTTGTGGCCGCTCAACTGCATTTGATAACGAACATTTCAAAGCTTTGATGGAAGCCGATTCCCGCAAAACATCACAAGAAGTTGTTGAACTCGAGGTCGACCACTCAACAGTCGTTCGCCATTCAAAGCAAATAGGAAGTCAAAAAAGCTGCATAAATGGGCACTGCATGAATTGAAAGATAATTAAAAAAAAAAGATGTCGTTTTCAAGTGTCTTCTACGCTCCTTCTGTGCAACAAAAAAAGGCCCATTTATCGAGCGGATTGTGACGTGTGATAACAAGTGGGTCCTCTACGACAACCGGCGACGTTCGGCACAGTGGTTGGATGCTAGAGAAGCTCCACAACACTTCCCAAAGCCGAAATTGCACCAAAAAAGGTTATGGTGATTGGTAGTTTGCGGTCGGTCTCATCCATCACAGCTTCTTGAATCCAGGCGAAACGATTACGGAGAAGAAGTACTGCCGACACATTGACGAAATGAACCAGAAGCCCCAACGTATGTGCTCGAGATTGGTCAATATGAAAGGACCAATTCTTCTCCATGACAACGTTCGTCCGCATATTGCTCAACTGACCGTACAGAAACTGAATGAATTGAGTTACAAAACTCTGTCTGCTTCATCCGCTATATTTATCGGACCTCTCGCCCACCGTTTATCACTTTCTGAAGCATTTCGACAACTTCCTGCGCGAAAAATGCTTCAAACGCCGAGATGATGACGAATCGGCCTAAAATGACTTCATCGCTTCCAGAACTCCTGATTTGTCTGCTAATGGGATAAATGAACTTGTTTCTCGTTGGCAAAAACGTGTCGATTCCAATGGTTTTTATTTCGATTAATAATGATTTTTATGAAAGTTGAACGTTAAAAAACTTATTTAGTTATTTTTGCACCAACATAATACTTGTGTGAATTTCCCAAAACTGTCGAGAATATATATCTTCGTCCAAGGAAGTAAAGAGCCCGAACAGCTACTCAAACGGGACTTTTGTTTTGTTTGTTTCGGTTGCCGGAGGGTCGATCTAGGTGTCAGCTATGCTGTCAAGCTGTTTCGCATATTTGTTTGAGTCATTTACCAACGCGTGGGCTGTTGGTGCGATAGGAATTAGGCATTGTATTAAATTATTATATGTTTTTTATTAATTAGTGTTACTGAGTGTATAGTTTATGATTGTTCATACGCATTCTGCTTACATATGTCTTGTAAAATAGTAGTGGTCTCAAGGGGAACAAAACATCATGATGGGTTTCCTATGTAAGGAAGTGAAGTGTATATGTTTACATGCTCCCACGCGCAGGAACATATGTAGACGCATGTATGTACGCATCAACACTTACTAAAAATAACAATACTAATACATTTTAATAATTTAAGACTTATCATAACAACAACGAATATCTTGGAAATTCGAAACACAGCTCCTTTCACA
This sequence comes from Euprymna scolopes, assembly GCF_053919585.1. Taxonomy (NCBI): domain Eukaryota; kingdom Metazoa; phylum Mollusca; class Cephalopoda; order Sepiida; family Sepiolidae; genus Euprymna; species Euprymna scolopes. Next base: position 47,490,699 of record NC_136510.1, on the reverse strand, counting down.
CTACACACAATGTTTAAAGCAAACTACAACATCCTCCCCACACACATATATATATATATATATATATATATATATATATATATGTATATATATATATATATATATATATATATAGTCATCCACATACAGCAATGTTTCGCTGTTTCACAGCTCATGAGTAATGCTAGAAAGGCAACTACCTCGACCAGGATTGAAACCCGACCGCCTGTACGACCGTCAAGGCTCCTAACCATTACGCTAATCGGGGGCTGCTGTGCGAGTCGTGAATTAACGATGTTTTGACATCGTCCCAACTACGTCTGCTTAATTTGTTTACACAAAGAGCATCGCTTTATACGCTAATGGTAATTCGTGTATCACTTCTCAATATGCTCAATTCAAGATGAGGAGCATTATAGTCATCCACATGCAGTACTGTTTCGCTGTTTCACAGCTCATCAGTGCGGCTAGACAAATCAGGATGTTTATATATATATATATATATATATATATATATATATATATATATATATATAGAGAGAGAGAGAGAGAGAGATAAAGAAAAACAAGATTAAATTTTAGGGGTAATCATTAAAGAACGCTCGGAGAAATCACGGTGAACAGCAGCTTTGTGTACGATAGATTCTGAGACGACATGGTTTTATATTATTATCAAATCAGCATTATAACTACCACATTAAACAGTTATACATAAAATCCAGTGGCATATATATATATATATATATATATATATATATATATATATATATATACTAGCGCTGCGCGGGATTATTTGTGCCTTTCAGTAAGTGGATGTTGTAAGAGCCGACTAAAATATGCCTTTAGCCTTTAACGTGGATCTTGAAAAATGGTGTGCACCATCTTTAGGTTGGGAACTAATATCATGTCAAGTTTTGCCCTAATCGATTCAATGGTGTGGGCTGTAGAAAAATATATATACATATTCTATAACTTTAACCTTTGGCCTTTATCTTGAAAGATACTGTAAACCATCCCTAGGTGGGATTTCATTATCATTCTAGGTTTGGACATGATCGGTTCAGTGGTGTAGGCTGCAGAAGAGTTGTACACACCGACATTCACACAGACACACACGGACGCTACTATATATATATATATATATATATATATATATATATATATAGTGTACACCATTCCTAGGTGGGACACTATCATCATTACAAGTTTGGTTATGATCGGTTCAGTGGTGTAGGCTGTAGGAGAGTTGTAAAAATAGACACTTACACACATATACGCGAACGATACTTATATATATATATATATATATATATATATATATATATATATATATATAAGAACAAGTAATTAATAAAACATGTTAAAAAGACTTTGAAAAAGAGTTAAAAACATATTTAATTTTAAAACGGAAGCACAAAATAAGTGGATAGTCCTTAATCCGCGGAGTTTCGAAGAAATACTTTCCTTCTCATCAGAGGGTAGGATTTAGCAAAATGCGGGATCGTATTTTTCTTGCAACAGTATTTGATGAAACTACAAGTCATAGATCTTACTTGATAACAAATAGTGAAGGAGAGGGAAGATGGTGATAGAATGGTGATTTTACGTGAATGGATAATCTGGTGTAGGGTAAAATATCCAATAACGGTAAAATCCAAAAATCCAAATCTAAATATATATATATATATATATATATATATATATATATATATATATATATATATATATATATATATATATATATATATATATATATTAATTGAACAAATCGACTCACAACACAATATATACACCTTGATTTTTACATAGATAAACGCGTCTTTAACATTACAGGACTCCGCTTGAATCTTTATCCAAAGAATTGGGAATCATTTTTTGATTTTTTATTGGCTTCAAGCATATACAAAATAACTAAATATTATTTTCCTTATAATGTAGACAACTAATACAGTCTTCAATTTAAATCTGAGTTGTATTTTAGGAGATTATTTAAAATGTTTTAATAAAAATATTTGAATAAAAAATACAGCGAAATACGATCTTATATTAAAGATAGCATATTATAACAATAACAAACGTCCTATAGCTTTTCAGAAGCAAAGTTTGATTTATCTTCTAAAATATTCAACTTTTAATATTCGACCAAGTTGCCTTTACATATTAGAAGTTTATTTGATTTAAAAAAAAAAAAACAATTTTATTCAATCCAAGTTCTAAATTGGGCATGCTTTTTAAAAACGTTTTTGAATATCACGTGAGACCGACTTTGTTTAAATATCATCCATTTACTAATCTCTTCAATTTTTTTTTTACACAGGAATCACCACTTATCAAGGCCCAGAAGCCACTCGAGGATAATAGTTAATGGGTATACATTGGTAATTGTGATTATAGCGTAGTACACCTAAGTAGCGGGAATTTTGTACATTGGATTACTTAGGGGGAGGGTTCATCAAGAACTTGTTTACGTTGGACTTGAAGACAACCATATTGTAGTCAGCTGGAAAACAGGGAAACAGAAGAGGTTACACAGGCGTGCAGTTCTAAGAAAGAAGCTTTGTTCATGGAATCTACGTTTAGGTTTAGGCACAGATTAAGAGTGTGGGAAATTGTTTATAGTGGTTTTAGCTAGACGAGTGATTTTCGTGAAAGTTTGGCGAGGCGGACAATAGATTGAAGTTCAGACGAGCACTTGCCGTGAAAGTAACGATAAAGCAGAGACAGGCACGCAATAGCCCTTCTGTGGGAAAGAGGTTGCAGGGAAGAGAGTTCTATAAATCGTCTTCTGAAGATGACAGAAATCCCGAATATGAAACATCAGTTTCGGACAGTTTTCGGTCGACTGTAATACATGTTGACTTACTTACATATATTTCGAACTTTATATATGTACTAGTAGCGACACCTGACGTTGCTCGGGATAAATGAGGGCTAACGAATGTTTCACAATTTCAATAATTTGTTATCATCGGTGAAATCGCCCATTTTTAATCAAATCAATTGAGTGCCTGCTCTGGTCGTAGAACAATTGCGGTGTATCAGGAGGAAGCTGCACATGTCTCTTCAAAGTGATTTAGTAAGCAATGCATTGTAGTCTACATAGCACTGTAAAAATCTATTGTTAATTTTATAATTATTTTTATATAATGGTATGAATAAAAGTGTAAAAGGCAAAAGTCAAGCATCATGATTCAATTGTGTTCTAAACAAAAACATTCATTTCAGACGCACTCCTGTCTTACCAAAGAACCTACTGTTGGTTTTATACGCTGGGCCCTTCAGTTTGTGTAGTTATAAACTTTATCAAATGCATCTGTGGTTGACATTAGGTTGTACAAAGGTGGTAAAAGAGAATTAAATGAAACATTCAAATATTTATGTAACTCATGTAGAGTTTGAGTGTTAGCCCAATTTTTAAAATTTCTTTAGAACTTCCACTAAAGTAAAGATGACAAAGATGATATATATATATATATATATATATATATATATATATATATAAATGTGTGTGTGGGATGTGTGTGTGTGTGTGCATGCACATGTATGTGTGTGTGTACGTGTATGGAATTTTTCGTTGTCTAACTCCACTTCCGCAATAAGCGATCCCCACCGAGCCTGGAAGGCCACACCTCACATTGTGAGCAGCTCAGCTGGAGTGCATCAGTCTCAATCAAGATGTCACAATTTTTTTGATATTCCGAAATAGCATTTAGCAATTCTTTGCAGACATTTTTCTTTTTCTGAGAACAAAAAATACTTTGATATCCTTTACCCTTCCCTTATTTCTGTAATTCTTTCATTTTGATGCGCTCACGCTGGACTCTTCCATCGAGAAAAAAAAATCAGACCAACACAAACAATAAATGTGGTTACTGTAGAGCGGGCAATTGTGGTAATCATTCTACCGCCACAGAAAGTACCTGATTCAAGATTTAATCCTCTGCGTAAACAATAGTCGGATGCATCTAACGATGTCATACTACTTCCACATCACGGGAGGTGCCACACAAAGCACCCTATTGCAATAGCTACATGAGATATCTATTTTAGTTTATATGTATGTGGTACATGTGATATGCTCATTGAAAGCATGTTGATTTCCACTCAGTTAAATGCGCACAAAATGAAAGAGTTGGAGACTTAGACTCCGTTGTAGACAAATTATCACTTTCTCTCTCCCCTCGTCATCACAATGACGAAGGGCATAAATAAACATATACTTGAAATTATATTATGTCAAAATTTATGTCAAGTTATGTCAAAATACCTGCTGACATCGAAACTCTTTATGTGCCAGTGTTGCCGTCAAAAAACGTTAATACTTTAATAATTTAGTAGAGATACGTTGTGTTTATCTTGGAAAATAGCGAGCCTTGTTCTTATTTAATATTCGACCTCAGTCAGATGCGGCCGGAAATAGTAAACTCTGCCAGACGACTTTCTTCATCCTAACGTCTTTCTGTAACTTATCATCCTCCGACTAAATGTTCTTGCTTTGACTGACAAAATACAAAACCGATTTTGTAAATCTAATCAGGGGATAATCCATTATCTTTCTTTGCAACACCTTTATTACAGACACAACGTTGTTAGTCGCTCTCTAGTCTATTGTTATTTCCAATGGAACTTACTCGATTTTGTTCCTGAATCTGTGACAATAGTTCTGGATATGTGATTATAGAACTTTAATTTAAAGGCTCCTTTAGTCTTTGACAGGCTCACGAAGGTGTGCCTGCGCGTGAAATTCTTGTGGCAGGAGGTATGCAATCTTCAACCACAACTCTCTTGATTCGACATTGTTAAATACCAGTGGCAATTGAAGTGTATGTACATGACGACTGGAACAAATGCCGAGATAATCAAAGAGCACATACAGCGCCTAGAATTCCCAAATGGTCATCCATCTGGTACTAACCAGGCTCAGCGTTGCTTAACTTTGGTGATCTGGCGAGAACCGGCGTGTCAACGCGATTATGCAAAATAATACGTCAGATTCATACTAACTGTTACATAACACCTTTATTCGTTGTGTCACGTGTTCAGATAACCCTGTGAAAGATTGTAAGCGTATCTTGAGTATTTTCTGCGTTTATGAAGAATACACAAACACACACACGCACACACACGCAAACACACACACAAACATACACACGCAAACACCGAATTACAAGTTTCCTTTTATATAACAAATTTCAATTAAAAAGTGATTTTTAATTCGTATCTCATCTTATTTTCTCTACGAAAGCGTGACTAAATCTGATATTAGTCTTTTTATGTTGAGTTATCAAAAACGTTCTTTAATGAGTTTCTGTTGTTTTAAAGCAAATTTCCTTTGCGCGTTGTTTTGACTTAGACCGCCATGTTTATTTTGGGATGACGCGTTTTTGTTTTACTTTAATGTCAAACAGATTTATCCTCGAAATTTTTCAACTTAAGGAGGTGTTTGGATCAAACCACAATTCCTGAACGCTGAATAACTGCACATATTTTTTAAATATATATATATATATATATATATATATATATATATATATATATATATATATATTACAGAAATATATGCAGTTATATATATATATAAATATATATATATATATAGATATAGATATACGTACTTATGTATATACATGTGTGTGTGTATGTGTGTAAATATATATCCGTACAGATATATATATATATATATATATATAGATATAGATATACGTACTTATGTATATACATGTGTGTGTGTATGTGTGTAAATATATATCCGTACAGATATATATATATATATATATATATATACGTGTATATATATATATATATAAATATGTATGTATGTATGTGCAAATAACAGTTGAAAAACACTTAAAACTTTACCATAAACAACGAACAATTGTAAATGAGCATGGCTCTTGCGCAAACAGCGGTATTAGCAAACAGCTGCTTAATAGGAAGAAGTAGTTGACATGTTTTTGGCATTCGCTACACTTTAGTCTGACACAAGGCTAAATAATTGCATCTTTTGGTTTGTTTTGTTCAAGGCGTATCAACCCTTTAGTGTCAGTTTTCAAATGCTTAAACACAGCCACGAATGTGGACGATTTGCCTATAATGTTTATTGCAGACTAACTGCAAACATATTCAATGTTGAACTAAAAACGAGTTCGGTTACGAAAGACATTTATTTTAATTCAAAAAGTAATATCTGCAATAGAGAGATGAAACTTGCAGGTCATGAATAAATAAGTCAGTCATTATATCATTGCAATTTGCAATTCCCTTTGATCCATTCGGGTGGAATAAAATAGGAGGCATTATTTTAGAAGGTACCCCCCGTATATATATATATATATATATATATATATATATATATATATATATATATATATATATATATTTATAGTAGCAGGACGCCTGCCGTTTTTCGGTCGTAAGATACGTTTTAATATGACATTTTAATTCATGTAAATTACGGATTTATAGTCAAAGGACCAATTTTCCATCGTTTGTTATGATAAACATAATATAGTAGTGAGATCAAAAGTAAATATATACATATATGACTTGGATATCATCAGCAAGAATCGAAACTAAAACACAACTTTTCACCCTCTTTCCTTAGCCACGCCCATACGCATGCATATATATGATGTTTGTGGGAGAGAAACACAGTAGAATGGCCGAGTATTAAGAAAATTTGTTTATTAATAAAAGTGTTACAGTAGATCAAAACAGCATCAGTACGGTCGGTTTCAAATAAAAAAACAAAAGGAAGAAACATCTGGCTACCTTTGTCGAACTCTACAGCCTTTATTTAAGAAACAGGCCCGAGGAATGTCCGATACAGGCGACAGAAAACTGGTCATCTTTTTTTATCTTGAAACCAACGGTACCGATGTTCTGATTTTCTGTAATAAACACACGCATCTCATATATATATATATATATATATATATATATATATATATATATATATATATATATATATATATATATAAATGCAACTTTGTCTTCGTGTGTGTGAGATTCGTTCCTTATAGACCCGAAGCTCCTGGGCCAGTTTTTAAATAAAAGGAGAGGATTTGCATTCACATTTTGGAATACTAATAATATTATTATCATTCATATTTACGAGGATCGTTTCATGAGGTAAGCCTCCTCTTTTTAAACTCCAAACATGTAAGAGCTACGAGGACGGGTGTGGTATCTTTAAAACGGGCGATTTTACGGATTCGATAACAATAAAAATATAGGAGAAAGAATACAGGTCACAGGTATTTTACTTTTCAAATTATATTGAAGAAATGTATTTATTTCTAACATCGTTATTACCAACGTTTTGAAAATGAAGAACTTCGATAAAACTATATTTCAAAAGACCCGATAAGAGAATATCAAAGCAAAGTTTTGATTTAATTGAACTTTAATTGAGTGTATATTTTTACAATAATATAAATGCAACTTTGCCTGAGTGTGTGCGAGTGAGTGAGTTCCTTATAGACTCTGACACGGTTGAACACATTTTCTTTAAAATTTACAGAATTTTAGTGTATAAGTCTGGGACTGATCGTAGTTAAGTTTGTCTCAGAATATACCCGATAATTACGGATAATGGATAATCGAAACCGTTATTTTAATTTATCTATCATCGGTAATACCTTTTTCCATGTCGTCGCTTAGCAACAATGATAGAACAACGGCACGTGAAAATTCTTATATACTAGCAAAAGTAGCCGTCCTTGAGTGGGTTCAAAAACAGCCTACAGAAAATGGACTCTGATTTATGAAAGTATGATAGGTTATGAAAAGGAAGGGTTGTAAAGAGATAGCTTCGAATTTGAGGGTATCAAAACCAAAGCAAAATATGATGAAAGTAAAAATAGATAAACCCCATAATTTATTATACTATACCTGTTCACACTGAAACACTAATCACAATATTCTGTGGATCTATATTAAAAAAACCTTGTAAAACTTTGTGACATATTTCCATTCTATGGAGGTCCGGCGCGAACGAACACCTCATAATTTTATTATACCATATTTCTTCAAATTGAAACATAAATCAAAGTATACGTACGCAGATAGATATGAAAAGTCTTTATTAAAGTTTGTGCCTATTTCCATTCTATGGAGGCCAGGAGCGAACGCAGACCCCACAATTTTATTATACCATCCCTATTTAAGTTAAAACATACTTATCAAAGTATTCTTATGTACATCTATATCAAAAACACTTGTAAAGGTTTTTTTTTAATTTTTAAATTTTTTATTTCCATACTTTGTGGACCAGGTGCGAACGCAGACCCCACAATTTGAATGAACCACCGTTCCGCCAGATCAAACACGCACATTCCTGTGTCTCGATACATCGTCTATCATTATATGCAATCAGTTTTTAAAATAATCAACCATATAGGAACCTATTCGTGACCAGACACACACACACACACAGACATTCAACTTGTCCATCAAATATTTATCCACGGAGCTGGAATGGGACCCAAAAATCTTGGCTGCTTTCTTGAACAACCCAAACACGAACTCCAGAAAAATAAGGGCAGATAAGGGTACCAAAAGAAACCTTTTAGATTGATATATTCGGAAAATTCGCCGTGAAGTAAACCGAAACAAAAACATCGACAGGCATTTCGTTTTTGCATAAGTCGGAATCGCCTCAAGATCCAGGCATGCCCAATATAATGTGTTGTTGGATGGGATTGCAAGATACATCAAACCTCTTCCAATGCCTCTATTGAGCCAACAACATGGAAAAAAAAAAACGAACGGCTTGGACACAGAATTACATGAAAATGGATTTCCAACATGTCCAATTTAGGGATAAGGGCCATGCTACTCTTGACGGTCCGGAAAGATGGAATTATGTTTGGAACCCGATCCGTTACAGAGTTCATCGCCAACAATGAGATGGAGGCATCATATTTTAGCCGGGAGTCATTGGGGGATAAGTTGGTCTGACCATTCCGAGCGCCAGAGTGTGTAAAGCTTACCAGCCCTGCGTACACGACCTTTTTAGATAATCATTTGTCGATATGACTAGATGACCTTCCATTGTCACGTCGCTTTCAGATGATTGTTATACATGACAATGTACCACCCCATTCTGGTTTGGGCGTCTACATCCATCCTTGAATCCTATGGAATTCGTTGGGGAAACTCTCATGACTTAACAACCGTGTTTTTCAGACCTTAACCCCATTGAATATCTCAGGTAAATATTAAAAAGAGGAGTTTATGAGGGAGGAGAGCAATTTACTTCAAATGATGCATTGTGGAGGAAAATAGTTGATGTGCACATATTGTTACATATGTATATCTAGATCTATGCTGTAATTTAAATTTATGAATTAACAAATTAAAAAAAAAACTATAAATTCCATATCATTTTGTAAATCACACTTTTACACCATTGTACATTTATTTTAGCCACGTTCTTAACACGTATTTTTTTTATACAGGAGACGCTTCATTATTTCAAGTAATTTAAATATATATATATATATATATATATATATATATATATATATATATATATATATATATATATGTATGTATATATATAATATTTTATTGGCAACCTTCTGTCTCTTGAGACAATGGCAATATGCACCAAATTTGGTTTACTACAGCGTCTGCTGTGGCTAAATAATCCAATTTTAGATTTACAGCTACGTTGGCAAATGCTGCAGTTATAGTCTGCGGTCAGAATGGTGGGGTAGGCAAAGGTAGACTGTAACCTCTCTCGCCTGTAGGTTCTCTTTCCTTTTCATTGTCTTTCTGTCTTCTTTTCTGCCAATTTGATGCCGTTCTTGACCTTTGCTCGCCAGGCTGTGCGATCCAATGACTCTGACAATGATATATATATATATATATATATATATATATATATATATATATATATATATATATTATTGTTCACCAAGATAAAGTATAAGGTAAAATCTAGTTCTGTGAGGGCGATATTTAGACTACAATTACGAACTACTTGATAATTCCTATCGAAAGCATGTTGCCCACGTGGATTAAATAAAGGATTTCATTTAACATTCCGTGCAGAATCTCTAGTTTGACATAAACATCTCTGAATTCGACAAAATACACCTGAATAAGGTAGGAGGTCACCTCGACCTAAACGTTGTAAAAATGACAGTTAAGACGAGAACAGTAGCCCGAAGAATCCAAATAATACATATTGAACATGCATAAGAAAATAGAATAATAAAAATTACATTTTCTTTTCCCTTGAAAATTAAGGAAAGTCGAAGTTTTGGCAAGGTTGCTCTTATGGTACTAAATTGTGAATTAGTAATGAATGAGTAATAATATCGACAAAACTATTGAAAAAAAGGACAGTAAAAATTATGAATTGTTAAAACGGTGTTAGCACATAACTAGGAAACCAAATATGGAGGTACAGACAAGTAAACTCAACCAAGTAGAGAGAACAGATGTAATAATATTTAAAAATTAAAAAAAAAAAAAATGCCAAATCTTAGATTTTGCTGACCCCGCATTTAACACTGTGAAGTTAAAGGAAACAGAAAACTTAAGCAAAAACATAGAACTTGTTAGAAAAATTAAACGGAAGTGTGTAACAGGAAGAAAGTAAATATATTACAAATTATATAAAGAGCACTAGGAACAGTCCCCCGCCCCCCCAAAAAAAACCCTGAAAAAAAAACAGTCTGGGAGAAATTAGAACAACCCGAGACAGTAAGACTGAAAAACGAATGGCAGTGATAAAAACATCTAAAATCCCAAGGAAAATCCTTGAGTGTATAAACCAACCCACGTAGACTACAATCGTTTACCAGTCACATAAAACTTGCAATAGAAATGGAACAATAATATAGAAAGAACACCATCTCATGAAATAAAGGGAACTGAAACTGCATGTAATTTCATAAACTACGCTCCCTCAAAACACTTATTGATACCACATGAAATAGTTGAAAGAGGGCGTAAAAACCGAATTGAGATCTCCACTGAAAGGATGCAGAGAATGCTTGAACTTTGTGGAGTTTTATGTCAACCCAAACATAGAGAAGAGCAACGAATGTTGCAAGTGAGAAATCAATAGTAAGCGACTGTTGCGATAACGAAAAACCATTTGCAATGGTTATCGGAAGAAATGGAAAGCAATGGGCATCTGGGGATATTCATCACTCAGACTCCAATAAACACACCTGGTTATTGTTAGTCAGAAATCATTAATAATAATGTGTGAGAACTAGTAAATAAATAAATAAATAAATAAATAATAATAATAATAATAATAATAATAATAATAATAATAATAATAATAATTAGCAGAATCCGTGGAAATTCAACGATAGTTGAAAACATCATCGCGTAAGCAAACAATAGAATGTCCTTTAATGGAATAATCAGTATATGATTAGATCCGACAAGACCATGAATAAAAAAAAAATATTTCTGTAGACAAATATCGATAACGGCTTTAGATATATTATTATATATAAAAAAAATAGAAGTAAAACAATAGCTGGCGAAAAATAACAGTATTTTGATCTGCACCGACCAGACACTGGCTGGCGATAATTAACATACTATTTTAACCTACACCGACAGAACACTGGCTGGCTGCATTCCATTTTCATAAGTATAATAGCGGTTGGTGCGATTTGGAATATTCCATTTTTATTTTAAAATATGTTTACGAATATGATGATAATGGTCGATGCGACAAGCGTAGTAGTAGTAGTAGTAGTAGTAGTAGTAGTAGTAGTAACAAGGTTTATTTGGAATATTCCACTTTCCTTTTATAGGGATGCACAGCATGATAACGGACGGAGCGATAAGCGTAATAATAATAACTAGCTGGACCCGTGAAAATTTCACGTTTTCTTTTCTTTTTTTTCACATACACATTATCCCATCACATATCCGTACCTTGAAACATTTACATTAACCCTTTACTGCCCTGGCCGACGAATTCACCCTGTGTACTATTTTTTTTAAAATAGTAAATGAAGAGTACGGTAGGTAAAATGTATGTAAATATGTATATACCAAAATCACGATATTAGTGCTCCAAATATTCTCAATAAATACATCTTCATTTATGTTTTATAAATATGTTTATTTAAAAATATTTTCAAAAGTTTTATTTAATTTTTAGCTTATTTATTTTTCTTTACATTTAGCTTATTTTTCTTTACATTTGTTTGAGAGAGAGAGAGAGGGAGCGATAGATAGATAGATAGATACATAGATAGATAGATAGAAAGATAGATTGACACACAGAGTGTGAGATATATATATATATATATAGAGAGAGAGAGAGAGAGAGAGAGAGGGAAACGCAGTTTTCATTAATTAAAAATTAAAAATGATGTGCGTCTTCAACCAGCCCGTGAATGCTCTGCATTTATGGAATGAGAATAAACATTTTATGATCGAAGATCTGCTGCTTAGATATGATAACATAACTGCGGAAAATTTACTATTTAAAAAAAAAATAGTACACAGGCTGAATTTCCACGGGGCGTGGACAAAAATTGAACATTTATTTGTTTTTTTTCATTGTTTATTTTTCTTTACATTTGTTTGAGAGAGAGAGAGAGGCGATAGATCGATAGATAGATAGACACACAGAGTGTGTGTGTGTGTGAGAGAGAGAGAGAGAGAGAGAAAGAAACGCAGTTTTCGTTAATTAAAAATATTCTCGCAACTACGACTGATTGCTGTTAGATATAAACAAATAAAAATATTTAAAAAAATATTTTAAAATCTTTTTTTTCAAGTTCGGCCCTTTTCTGTACGCACGCTCAAGGCAGAGAGAGAGAAAGAGAGAGAGAGAGAGATAGAGATAGATAGATAGATAGATCGATAGATAGATAGATAGAGAGAGAGAGAAACGCAGTCTTCGTTAATTTATAATATTTTAAAATCTGTTTTCACAGTTACTTACTAAATGTTTATCTTTGAAAGTCAACAACTTCAATATAGTCAATTTTTCTTTAATTTTCAATTTGGCTTTTTGTTGGCCTTTTTTACTTAAAAAATGTGCCTGCGCTTTTGGATTTTGCCTTTTTGGCTTGTTTTTCTGCAAAATTTGGCTTTAAATAATTATTATCGTCTGCCAACCCAGGCAGAGAGAGAAAAAAGAGAACGCTCAAGGGAGAGAGAGAAAAATTTCACGTTTTCTTTTCTTTTTTTTTCACATACACATTATCCCATCACATATCCGTACCTTGAAACATTTACATTAACCCTTTACTGCCCTGGCCGACGAATTCACCCTGTGTACTATTTTTTTTAAAATAGTAAATGAAGAGTACGGTAGGTAAAATGTATGTAAATATGTATATACCAAAATCACGATATTAGTGCTCCAAATATTCTCAATAAATACATCTTCATTTATGTTTTATAAATATGTTTATTTAAAAATATTTTCAAAAGTTTTATTTAATTTTTAGCTTATTTATTTTTCTTTACATTTAGCTTATTTTTCTTTACATTTGTTTGAGAGAGAGAGAGAGAGGGAGCGATAGATAGATAGATAGATACATAGATAGATAGATAGAAAGATAGATTGACACACAGAGTGTGAGATATATATATATATATATATATATATATATATATATATAGAGAGAGAGAGAGAGAGAGAGAGGGAAACGCAGTTTTCATTAATTAAAAATTAAAAATGATGTGCGTCTTCAACCAGCCCGTGAATGCTCTGCATTTATGGAATGAGAATAAACATTTTATGATCGAAGATCTGCTGCTTAGATATGATAACATAACTGCGGAAAATTTACTATTTAAAAAAAAAATAGTACACAGGCTGAATTTCCACGGGGCGTGGACAAAAATTGAACATTTATTTGTTTTTTTTCATTGTTTATTTTTCTTTACATTTGTTTGAGAGAGAGAGAGAGGCGATAGATCGATAGATAGATAGACACACAGAGTGTGTGTGTGTGTGTGTGAGAGAGAGAGAGAGAGAAAGAAACGCAGTTTTCGTTAATTAAAAATATTCTCGCAACTACGACTGATTGCTGTTAGATATAAACAAATAAAAATATTTAAAAAAATATTTTAAAATCTTTTTTTTCAAGTTCGGCCCTTTTCTGTACGCACGCTCAAGGCAGAGAGAGAGAAAGAGAGAGAGAGAGAGATAGAGATAGATAGATAGATAGATCGATAGATAGATAGATAGAGAGAGAGAGAAACGCAGTCTTCGTTAATTTATAATATTTTAAAATCTGTTTTCACAGTTACTTACTAAATGTTTATCTTTGAAAGTAAACAACTTTAATATAGTCAATTTTTCTTTAATTTTCAATTTGGCTTTTTGTTGGCCTTTTTTACTTAAAAAATGTGCCTGCGCTTTTGGATTTTGCCTTTTTGGCTTGTTTTTCTGCAAAATTTGGCTTTAAATAATTATTATCGTCTGCCAACCCAGGCAGAGAGAGAAAAAAGAGAACGCTCAAGGGAGAGAGAGAAAAATTTCACGTTTTCTTTTCTTTTTTTTTCACATACACATTATCCCATCACATATCCGTACCTTGAAACATTTACATTAACCCTTTACTGCCCTGGCCGACGAATTCACCCTGTGTACTATTTTTTTTAAAATAGTAAATGAAGAGTACGGTAGGTAAAATGTATGTAAATATGTATATACCAAAATCACGATATTAGTGCTCCAAATATTCTCAATAAATACATCTTCATTTATGTTTTATAAATATGTTTATTTAAAAATATTTTCAAAAGTTTTATTTAATTTTTAGCTTATTTATTTTTCTTTACATTTAGCTTATTTATTTTTCTTTACATTTGTTTGAGAGAGAGAGAGAGAGGGAGCGATAGATAGATAAATAGATAGATAGATAGACACACAGAGTTTGAGAGAGAGAGAGAGAGAGAGAGAGAGAGAGAGAGAGAGAGAGGGAAACGCAGTTTTCATTAATTAAAAATTAAAAATGATGTGCGTCTTCAACCAGCCCGTGAATGCTCTGCATTTATGGAATGAGAATAAGCATTTTATGATCGAAGATCTGCTGCTTAGATATGATAACATAACTGCTGAAAATGTTGCTCTCCACTTTATGAATACCTTATTCATGGAAAATGGCATGAATTGCAACATGTTTGGTCTGCCTGAACCAGTTGGAGAATCATCCTGGACATGAAGGAGATATTGAACTAACAATGAACCCTCAAGGCAGAGAGAGAAAAAACAGATTTTAAAATATTTTATTTTTTTTAATATTTGATCTCTGCCTTGAGCGTTCGTTTAATGTGTAATCCGCTATTCCAGAATAAAATCTTCTCAACCAATCAAATTTGCCGGAAAGTGTGACACACATAGATAGATAGATAGATAGTTACAAGCGTATTAATATATAGATAATAATAATAATAATAATAATAATAATAATAATAAGAAGAAGAAGAAGAAGAAGAAGAAGAAAATACAAAAGCAGACATGACCAGGTGGGAAGTAAATACACTGGCAACTATGATATCCGAAAACGAGGCTACAGCAAAGGGAGGTCACTCTCATATTTTGTTCAAGATTACGAGATTGCTTCTTTTTAAAGCCAAATCTTAAGAATTTGGCATCTTTTGAAGCAGTTTGGACTTAAAAATATTGCATTTGGCCTTTTTTAAAGCGTAACGTACAGACTAACTAACGAAGAAACAATAAGACATGTAGAATTAGATACTTCTATAAGTGTACACATTAAACGCACCCATACCTTTCCTTAGGTGTTGGCGAATTACTCGTATGTAGAAGTGTTTCCAAATATTACGTTTTATCATGTGTTTAATAAACTGACTCTTTATGTTAATATCATTTTGATGAGCGGAACTTATTTTTGCATTTCTTCATTGCGATAAGAAATATGCCTATTCACTTTATGCTTGTCCGTATACATGTTGTGTATTGCTAGTAAAATTATTTTGAATAAGAATAGCTTAAATTTTAGCACTTACTTTTTTGGGACACCTTCGTAAGGAAAAGAAACTATTAACCAAGTCAAATCATTTCACATACTTAAAACAATTACACACACACACACACACACACACATACACACACACACACACACACAGATATATATATATATATATATAATAGCAGAGAGACCTATATTTCCTATATTTTTATTGTTATCGAAGTCCGTGAAATAGCTCGGAAGGAATCTTCACATGCCTCCATGCAGTAACTTAGTCCAAAATACATGTCATTCTACAGCGTACTCTAGAAAACCTACTGCGTTTTTTATAAACTTATTCTATAAAAAAATCAATAAATTTACGTGCGGGGTTTGAATCTACAGACAACGTAATGCAAAAAAAATTTAAAAAAATGTACACCCACAAAAAAAAAAAGCACATAAATTTTGTAGTCTTATAAAATTCTTTGCAGTTAATGAAAAAGAATAAAGAAATTTACGTGCGGAGTTTGAACCTACAGACCATGTAATACAAAAAAACAAAACAAAAAAAAACATGCTACCTACTTACCCATAGTAGAATGTTCACGACCGATTGTTCTATCATTGTTGCTAAGCGACGACATAGAAAAACGGCTTTACCGATGATAGATAAATTAAAATGCCGGTTTCTATTATCGGTAATTATCGGGGGTATTCTGAGACAAAACTTAACTAAGATCATTCCCAGACTTATACACTAAAGTTCTGTGAATTTTAAAGAAGCTCTGTTCGCCGTTTCGGAGTCCGTAAGGAACTCACTCACTCACACACACTCAGACAAAATTGCTTTTATATAATTGTAGAGATATACACACAATTAAAGTTCAATTAGATCAACACTTTGCTTTGGTATTATCTTATCGCTTCTTTAAAAAAGATAGTTTTTTCGAAGTAATTGCATCATTTTCAAAAACGTTGGTAATAGCGATGTTAGAAATAAATACATTTCTTCAATATAATTAGCAAAGTAAAATACCTTTCACCTGTATTCTTTTAGTGATTAATTAAAGAAGGGTTACTGTTTTGATCAAAATTGAACCGACTTGAGGGCTTATCCATTTCCAAACATTATTAGTCCGTAAATATGAAAAGTAAAAGGTGAACCTCGCGACTCTTGCTTTTCTTATTTCTCCTTTAATCCTTATATTCTATCAGTAATGCTTCTTACAAGGGTGGGCTTTTCTGTTTTTAAGGTTATAATCTATCCAGCCTTTACAGGATTCAAAATAGACTTCGTAGCTTAGTGGGAGGGGGTGCCCTTTTCACTTCCCTGCAACCTCTTTCCCACGGAAGAGACGTTGCGAGACTGTCTCTGCCTTATCGTTATTTTCATGGCAATGCTCGTTTGAGCTTCAATCTATGGCCCCACCTCGCCAAACTTTTACGAAAAATACTCGTATAGCCCAAACCACTATCAATAGTTTCCTACACTCTTTATCTGCATCTACTGAATGAAGATTCCATGAATAAAGCTTCTTTCTTAGAACTGCACGCCTGTGGAGCACTCTTTCGATTGCCTGTTTTCCAGCTGACTACAATCTGATTGTCTTCAAGTCCAACGTAAACAAGTTCTTGATGAACTATCCCCCTTAAGTAAAACAATTTACAGAACTCCCACTACTTATGTCTACTATGCGATAATCATATTGACTAATGTATACCCATTAATCATTATCCTCGAGTGGCCCCCGGGACTTGATAAGTCGTGATTCCCTTGTAAAATAAAAAACAACCTTAAAGTAGTATTCTGACTACTTTCATTAAGTCGCTTCATGCCTTGTCTTGAGCGATTTCCATTAAAAAAAAAATGATCTTTTTCTTTTTTTTTTTTTTTACACAGAGATCACCATTTATCAAGGCCTGGAAGCCACTCAGGGATAAGGGTTATTGCAAGTACATTATGTTAGTGAGGAGATTTGATGAAGTGTTTACTTAAGGGGGCGGTTCATTATGAATTTGTTAACATTAGACTTGAAGACATCCAAGTTGTAGTCCGGAGGGAAGCAGGCAGACGGAACAGAGTTCCACAGGCGTGCAGTTCTAAGAAAGAAGCTTTGTTCATGAAATCCGCGTTTTGATTTAGGCACATATATAGAGTGGGGGAAATTTTTCACAGTGGATTCAGCTAGAGGGGTGTTTTTCGTGAAAGATTGGTGAGGGGGGACCAGGGATTGGAGTTCAGACGAGCACCTGCCATGAAAATAACGATAAAACATGATGGTTCGATAAAGGTTAAACCGTGCATAACAAATTCAAATTATGAACGCGACGACATCTAGTTTAACAATCACGCACCCCCGCCAAAGGAAGGAAGAAAAGAGGTGTCGGTAATTTTCATCTCGTCGTTCTCCCAGGCAGGGGATCTTTGCCGGCTGTCTCCCGCCCGATGGTCTGTGACGGACTATTCTCCCATGACCGAATGTAAAGCGATGCTGCCACCCATCGATAACACCACTTCTGCATAATTCATTTCTACGCAGTACGTAACACTTTTCTTAAAAAGCTAAACAAAGGATATCCAATACTTCCAAGAATTAGACTTCACAAAGTTCCAAAATTGATTTAAACACCAAAAACAAGCCCAAAAGTCAAAACAAAATGTCCACCTTAAATTTTTGTTTTTGTTTTTACATTCCATTTCTGATTAGCTGAACACTTTTTTGGGTAATCTCCTCCCCCTTCGTTTTGGTTATAATTTTTTTCTTTTTTATTCGAAGTTTCCCCCTTTCGAATGTAGAGTTTGAGTGATATGTTTGAGAGGCGGAAATCGTGAAACCAAGTGATATCTAAGCGATTTTCTGTCTCTTGACAGGCGAGGCTTCAAGCAGGACAGTCATGGTCGAAGTGCCGACCCTAATTATGGCGAGGTCGTAATGAACTATTCTTCTATCAATATGTCTGTCTTTCTCGCTCTCTGTCATGCATACGAAAGTAACTTACATCCCTGATATGTTTTGTGAATGTTATTGTTTTGAAATAACTTTTTATTAAAAACTAAACATGGACGTCAGAGTGATCGTATTCATACAGGCAAGCGTTTACCTGGGTCCACAATGACGGCGACGACACGGGCGCATGCTTTA
This sequence comes from Euprymna scolopes, assembly GCF_053919585.1. NCBI lineage: Eukaryota > Metazoa > Mollusca > Cephalopoda > Sepiida > Sepiolidae > Euprymna > Euprymna scolopes. The sequence goes on along the minus strand of NC_136510.1, from coordinate 47,471,651 downwards.
TACTCTCATCTATAAGTAGAAAATACATCACTTTTTATTAGTTTCAAGCCCATCTCTAGATCCATTAAAATTAAGCTTTCACTTCTAGATGTTTGCAAAAATACCAAATCATTTTATGGATTTTGAGCAAAATTCGCAAAAGCGAGTATAGACAGAAGGTTTACAACAATACTAGCAGGCCGTCCAGCGTTGTCCGATCGTAAGATACGCTTAAATATGATATTTTAATTCATACAGATTACGTATTTCTTATTAAAGAAACAATTCCTTATCGGTTATGATATTAAACGTAATATACCGTAGATCAAAACTGAATATAGAAATATATGCATTGGGTGCCATCAGCTAGAATCGAAACCAAAACATAAAACTCTCCGCCCTCATTCTATAGCCTCCGAGCCACGTACATATATATATATATATATATATATATATATATATATATATATATATATATAAATCTTTACAAAAACAAGACAACAAAATCTAAAATAAGAATATCATATGGTGTATTTCTTTATGTGTTACAAATTTTTCGTAACCAAATTTAAATATCATATTGCTTAAAAATATTCCAGGAAATGGCTACTCTCCAGACACTAAAATACATTTGTCATATATATATATATATATATATCCATAATCCCTATTTTAAGGTTACAAGACTCATCGCATATATATATATATATATATATATATATATATATATATATATATATATATATATATATATATATATATATTTAAATAAGGAGATAGTCACCAACAATGTGTATTTTTTAACATTATTTTATTATTCCGTGTCTTGGCTTTTCATTAAGAATTATGTTTAGATCATTGTAATAATGTTTATCTGTACACTAAAACAGGCTCTAATTTGAGACCAGAGAAAATATATCTTATATCCGTTTTTCTTATTTTCTAGTCTCTTATATCCGGGTTACACTTTATATCAATATTTGTTTCATACATTTATGTAAAAAAAAAAAAATAGATAAAATCGCTAATACAAGATTTAAAATGAAATTAATATAAAATATACAAGGAAATCACGAACAATAAACAATTCGCCCCTCATATGCATGTTCGCAGTTTGGTATTGCAAATCTCAGAACCGGAATGTTGTTTTTGACAGTGCAGTAAGCCTGACTTGTTTCGTTTGTTCTCAGCTAAAAAAATTTTTTCTTCGTCTCTCGCTCCATTCATTCCGCAATTATCGCTGAATCTGAAGCCATCAAGCAATATTGTCAGTTCATCTGACAGGTTCTCACTCAGATAATATCTACGCAAAATTAACGATAAACGCGCCTTTTGTATGCGCTCCCCATTGTTCGCTGTTTTATAATGTGAATCGGTGTTGGTTCGAAATCCTCAAGCAAATTCTTAGGCAAATTCTGATATTTTTATAAGAACCGCAGAAAATGTGTTTAATCAGACTCACTTAAAAAAAATAATACTGCACCTTCACTGTTGAAAGACAAAAAAAAAAAATGGTTAAACATTCAACCTCATATGGCGGAGATAGTGAAACGGGCTAATCTATCTATATATCGGCTTCTTAGCGATAAACTATATTAATTACCCAAGCGCTCAAAAATGAATTTGGAGAATTTAATGTCCACCGCAACGATTGGCTCGGTTTCCTGAACTCCACATACACATCTGGCAATAGCACACGTGGCTCCCTGGCTGCACATTTTTTAGTTAAGCACACAATTCTGTATGGTAAGAGGAGGGGAAGGAGAAATCCTGTCTACTTGCTAGTAAGAAAAATTCTACAACGTATTAGAACTAGTAAATATATGCTGCCGCTCAAACGTTAGAATTTAATAGTTTTAGTATATCCTAGTCGGCATGTTTGTTTAGTGTTCGGCAATAGTAATTAAATACTTCACGAATATAATTCACGCCGGAAAGTTGTATTTGAATCAAGTTGGAATTATTTTGGAGATGAGTAAATTGTATAATTTATAAAAAAATTATTTGGACTATTATCCTCATCTTCTAGTTGTTATTTTAACGACGTTTCGGTCAATTATTCCTCTGGCCTTCGTCAGGTTAACCGCGACGGGATAGGAATGTCGAATCCTTCAATTACATCCACAGCAATTACACCAAGACAGCAACTATTGACAGCAGTAATTGCTGTAGTTGAAGGATTCGACATTTCTATCCCGTCGCGGTTAACCTGATGAAGGCCAAAGAAATAATTGGCCAAAACGTCGTGAAAACAATAACTAAAAGATGAGCATAATAGTTCACAAATAATTAAATAAAAAAGTTGTATTTGTTAGAAAGAAAATGCAATGGAATAACAAAATGAAACTATAACGGCCAAATTTGAAAATGTATATAATAAAAGATAATTCTTAGTCAATGATGGAAGAGTGGAAGTAGATATGTTCAGTGAATGACAGTTAAGACCACTTCCCTTTAATATCAATTTATTGTGAGAGTCAAGATGGTCGGAACTAATCTAGGAAATTATGAAATCGAATGGAAGTGATTGATAATTTATGGAAACATGCATCAGTTATTGGCATGGATAGTGATGATTCTATATTCTAGATTTTAGATGGGGAAATCAACTTTATTTTATTACATGTAGAGATTATCAAATTTCTCCATTTTTCTTTTTCTTCTACCTTCCCTTCCCTTGTAGTTTAACCTTTTCTCCGTTTTCGTCTCTCATATCTCCTATCTCTCTGTAGCTCCCCATCTCTTTTTTCCGATATTTTACTAAACCCCCCATATATATATATATATATATATATATATATATATATATATATATATACTAGCAGCGAGACCGGACAGTGCCTGGGATTGGACAAATGTTCCACACTTCCAATACTTTTATTGTCATCGAAATCGGTGAAATCGCTTTTTATCAATTGATATCAATCGATTGCCTCCGATAGTCGGAAACCTACCGCAGTGCAAAGGGAGAAAGTTTCGCATGCCTCCTCGCAGTGGCTTAGTCCCCCAACACAATGTAGTCTAGGTTGCACTGTAAAATACTTACTTTACGAAAATTTTTGTATAACGGCTTGAATTAAGGTTTAAAACGCAAAATTCAAGTATAATGGTTCTTTTGTGGTCTAACAGAAACATTTATTTCGTACGCGCACTTGTCTTATCTGAAAACTTATTGTTTATTTTATTCGCCGGTCCTTTCTGCTTATGCGGTGATAAAATTTCGCAATTGCACTTGTGATGGTAGGTTTTACAAGGCTGTCAAGTTTGGTATAAAATCGGACTGTTCTTTCTCTAATCGGATTGTTTGGATTATCGATATTTGATACTTATCGGAAGTATTCCGATACATATATTAACGTTAATGACTCAAAAATCCCAGATTCATAGGCGTGTATATATATATATATATATATATATATATATATATATATATATATATATATATATATATATATAATTTAAAGGAGATTAGAACAATAGTCTAAAGAGCTGAGTGTATTTTAATGTAACAGTGAACTTACTAGTTTAATTAAAATACAGGAAATAGAAAGTGCTCGTTGTAATTTAGATATATAATAAGCTCGATAGTTAAATGTCCTAGAGCTAATTCAATATTAAGTAATGTGATTTATAATTTAAAATTAAAAAATTAAAAAAAAATTAAAATTTGAAAATCAAATTTTAATTAAATTAAAAATCAGTTTCATAAGAAGCAACAACAACAAAATCAATTATCTGTACGTTCGTTTCGGAAATCCGTGCTTTTTATTGTGGTATACATGAAGTTATGTAGAACAATTATATATAGTTTTTTGGTAAGCAAGGTCTCCTCATCAGCAAATTTAGGAGGGTTTTTATTGAATTTAAAAGACACCATAAATAAACCTAGCATTAAAAGTAAGGCAGATGAATCTTTTAATTTTTCTTTTTTTGAAATCAGGAACTGTGTTAAAAGTAGTCATTTAGATGTTTGCTATAGCTTTTTATTTTATTGAAACATCTAAATGACTACTTTAAACACAGTTCCTGATTTCAAAAAAAGAAAACGTTACGTTATGTATGGAGGAAAAAAAATTAAAAAATGGGGGAAAGTGATAAAAGCACTGTTATATTACTCGAAGATTCTAGAGACTAATCACGTTCAAACCCAAGAGGTATTCTCTCTGTTTACAGAGGGAAAGCATTCTCAACCGAACGTGAACAGCCTGCAATATCAGCAGCGAACTTTAGCTATTTTTCAATCCTTAAATCATTTAAATATCTTGGAGACTGTTCACGTTCAGCTGAGAAGGCCTTCCCTCTGTAAACAGAAGGAATGCCTCTTGGGTTTGAGCGTGATTAGTCTCTAGGATCTTCGAGTAATATAACGTTGCTTTATTTTAATCATTTTCCCCCATTTTTTTCTTTTTCCCCCATACATAACGTAACGCAACGTGATTTTATTTGCACATAATTTTGATTTTCATTCATGTGTTTTCTTTCCAAAATAAATCACTCGATACAGCTTTGATGGAGCGCGGGCGAAACCATTTTTTCTTCTCTTTTCTTCACACTGTTGACTTTATTTTAAACATTTTTAATCATGGATTTAAGTTGTCCCTTCATGATTGCTATTTATAAATTTTGTTTCCCCTCTAAAAATTATGAAATATCTCAAGACTAGGTACAATTCTAATAATTAAGAAATTAAACTTGATTATACTTATTAAAAGCAAAAAATCAACACAAGAAACTATATAATTCTTACATTTTTATGTAAATAATAATGCATGCCCCCTATTCATTTTATTTAAAATAAAAAAGCTAGGTTATAACCAGGACAAGAAGTTGAAAATGCTTTTATTCATAGCTAGCATATCGACCGGCGTTGCCCGGGTGATGGTCTTGACCCTTTAGCAGGTATTTTTTGGGTTAAAGCCAATAAAAATTGTTTCCTCACATCTGATTACACTGTATCTCAAATTTCGAGGCTTTACACTCCAAATTGGCATAGTAATTTGGTAGAAAACGTAAAAATGAAATATTTTTAACTTTGACACCATTTCTTTTTCTCTTAGCAGTTATTTTTTTGCGCTCGAAGCAAATAAAAAATTTTGACCCAGGTCCAAGAAACCCACATCCAAAATTTCAACTGTTTAGACCCAAAATTGGTGAAGGAGTGTGGTATAGGTCTAAAAGGTCAAATCTTTGAACTTTGACCCCTTGGCTGCGAAATTTCCACCCAAAATCCAATTAGATAGCGAGCCCAATATCTGAATACACTACAAGTTAAAATAATACTTAAGGCCCAAAATTGGCAGAATAGTTTAGTAGACACTATAAAGGTAAAATATGCAACCTTTGACCCCTTGGCAGCCAAATGTTCGGTCCAAAACGAATTAAAAAGATTGACGTCATTATGACTATGCTTTATGTCAAAGTTTAAGTGTTTATACCGAGTAGTTTGGTAGAGACCACAAAGGTAAAATATACTTTGACCTTAATTTTGACCCCTTAACATTTATTTTTTCGAGCTCAAATCAAAATATAAAGTTTGATCCTGGTCTAATTAATCTTATTTGAGATTTCAAGTGTTTGGGCACAATATGTGTTCAGTAGAGATCGTAATAGTATCAAATATTTGGAAATTTGACCGCAATTCTGACCTTTGTGGCGGTATCTTTTTGGGGCTCAAAACTAATGAAAAAGTTTGACCCAGATCTAAATAATTTATATATAAAACTTCAAGTATTTAGACCTAAAACTGTCAAATTTCAAGTGATTAGACCGTGTAGTTTGGTAGAGAAAGCAAAGGTAAAATATTTTAAACTTTGACCCTAATTTGGATCTAAATGGCAATTTTCGTATATACAATGTCTTTTGGAGGTAGTTTCGTATAATTTTATTTTTGTAAATGTTCACTTATAAAAACATTTACCCCCCCCAAGATTAACAATAAATTATTGTCTTTCATTTTATGCTGAAATTAAGACGACTGGTATCATCCTTTATGAGGATTTTGATTATTATATTAGCCAATCAAAACTGTTCCTAGTGTCCACACACATTTTTTCCTTTATAGATATATAGATAGATTATACGGATAAATTAACGGCAAATTTTAAAAGACATAAAGAGAAATATGTGCAATTATGGAGTGAATCAGTGAGCATTCTATCGTGTTTTGATAAAATTCGGTTCACAAAGTATATTGCAATTTTACAAAAACGTGGCCATAAAACCTAGTTCATAAATTTAACAGCAAATTGCAACATTTAATATACAAAAAGTTTGGGTGTACCACCAACTCCAATATTGGCAAGAACGTCTTAAATCTATCCTCCCATGATTTATCTCCCTTTGAACTATTAATACTTGATCGTGATTTAGAATTTTGAATTCCATTACCTGGTGTTAAACGCGGAGATGTATTTTCCGAATTTGACATCCTCAATGCCCAAGCAAAGAAACTTTGAACAGTCTCTGAAATTAAAGTAAGGGATTTAAAAGCAAGATTAAACGACCTTACGGATAGATATGCAAGTACACCAATATCCCATTCAGAGTTTAAATGGCACAAAGAACATTATACAGTTATTAAAACTCTACAGAAAATAAATCGTTAGTCATTCATAGACCAGATAAAGGTTCAGGGATTGTAATACTAAATTGTTATGGTACTGTCGATAAAATATCTACCATACTGAACGACACGGAGAAATTTAAAAAAAATGGGCCCTGTCCCTGTCGCAACTCATGATCGTACAATCTCTTTAGAAACAAAATTCCGAAAGAAATAGTTAAGTGGGTTAAGAGTGGTGTACTTCCATTGAGCATAGCTAACGAGATTAGATCCCCAGGAAAGATTCGTCCTGGATGATATGGTCTACCAAAAGCTCACAGAGTAGGTATTCCTTTAAGACCCATTTTATCTATGATAGGGTTATCACAGCATGAAGTTGCAAAATGGATCCTAAATATTTTATAATCTTTATTAAAATATTACAGTAAATACTGTTTGAAAGATTAATTTCATTTTGCAGACTTTATTCAAAAGTCTAAGATTGTTAATACATTTATGTATTCTTATGACATTAGCAACCTATTTACTTGCATCCCGATTTTAGAGACTATAGATATCTGTACAAATTTTTTTTATAGCGTAGCCAGATATCCCCTCCTCCTATTTATGAAAGTATATTCGTTGAGCTGATGAAATTTGCCACTACATCTGTTGCATTCAGTTTCAACGATGTAATGTATCGGCAAATAGGTATGTCGATGAGCTCAGTTTTAGGGCTGATAATGGCCAATATTTTCGTGGGTTTCCACGAAGAGCAATTGCTCTCTGGACTCATGAAACCCTTGGTCTATTTTTGCTATGTGGACGACACATTTTGCCTCTTCGATAATCTAATAGAGGCAAATATTTTTTTCTTCTCACTTAATAGGATGCATTCCGCGTTAGAGTATATTTATGAATAGAACTTTAACTCGTCCATAGCTTTCCTCGATATATTGGTAACAAAAACACCATCCAGTTACCTTACATCAATATACCGTAACCCTACACTCACGGGACTGTATACACACTAGGATACATTTTACCCCCGAAAACGTAAGATGAATTTAATTTGGGCCCTAACACATCGTGCCCTTATGATCTGCTCCAAATCAAAATTGGATGAGGAATTTAAAATAATTATTGATACCCTATCCAAAACTAAGTAGCCTCTGGATGTAATAAGGCCAGATATACCAAGGAAAATTGTGGAGTGCGCTGTAACTAAAATTCAAACGGTTAATAAATGTCCAGTATATCTGCGTTTACCGTGACAGTAAGTGAGAAATTCGCAAAGCAAATCAACTCAATAGTGCAACATTGTTATTTTGCTTCAAATGTGTGTGCTGTGTTCTCTACCAGAACGTTAATTCCATCTTCTAGAAAAGATGTTCTACCCCACCCATCATAATAATAATGTAATTTACAATTTTGAATGTAGTTGCAGTGCCAACTATGTGGGTCGAACAATGTTAAGATTGGATGGAATAGTTCAACTACGCTTACCTACCAAAATCAAAAATGGGACATACCAATATATATATATATATATATATATATATATATATATATATATATATATATATACATGTATGCATATATATATGCATATATATATACATGTATACATATATATATATATATGCATATATATATATTAGTGATGATACGATTCCAATATTTTCCAGATTCTTATACAATTATATATATACTAGCAGGGGTGCCCGGCGGTGCTCGGGTGTTTGGAGGTGTATGCTGTGCAAAAAAAACAAAAAAAAACAAAAAAATGGTTAATTTTTTAAAACTTTGACCCCTATTATGACCCCTTAAAATTTATTGTTTCGGGCTCAAATCACTTTATTAAGTTAGATCCATGTTCAAGGAACCTATATCTAAAATTTCAAGTGTCTAGACCAAAAATTGTCGGAGGAGTTTGGTTGAGTTCTTGAAGGTCAAATCGTTGAAATTTGACCCCTTAACAGCCAAATTTCTCGCTGACACCCGTCACATCGATTTTCCCAAATCTCAGTACCCGGTATTTCAAATTTCGAGTCTATAGACTAAAAATTGACAGAGTTATTGCGTAGGGAAATGTACACAGACAGACAGACACACAGACAGACAGACACGTTCACTTATATATATATATATATATATATATATATATATATGTGTGTGTGTGTGTGTGTGTGTGTGTGATCACTATACTTATTTTTAATACCTACAGGCATTAGTGTTTCATCATTTCGAGAATAATCAGTGCAGGGAGTTACGATTACAGTAGATTCGAACCCGACCATGAAGCCATCTCCGAATCAATTAGCAAAGAACAAACCACACAGCCAACGTAAACCGCGAGAAATACAGTAGAAATTAATATTTATAAAAAGCGTAAATGTCTACATGGCGAGAGGGATATCATGCTTTTCATTTGAGCTTGAAAGAATAACGTAAATTCAACTTAGAGTGCTCAACAATAGGAACCAAATTCTTTGATGGGCTGGTTAATAATTACTCTAATTATTTTTAATATATTAATATATATTATATTTTTAATATATGCATATACATATGCATGTTGTATATATATATATGCAGAGAGAGAGAGAGAGAGAGAGAGAGAGAGAGATAGAGGGAAAGAGAGTACTGCGCAGTTTCCATTATGGCTTAATTGCTTTAGCGTTGGACACGGCGTCGAGCAAGGCTGTGTCCTCGCGCCAACTCTGTTTACAATCTTCTTTGCTGCTGTCCTGAACTCGGTAATCTCTACATCCGAACCAGAAGTGATGGTGACCTTTTCAACCTCATACTCTTGAGAGCAAAAAGCACGACACATGAGTTAGTGATCAAAGAACTACTCTTTGCTGATGATTCAGCACTTATGACCCACATCCCCCAAGCAATGCAAGATTTAGTGATAGCATTTGCCGAAGCATCCAAGAAATTTGGACTGACAATCAACATCAAGAAGACTGAAGTTTTGGTTCAAGACACCCGTGACGCAAAGATTAACCCCAGAGAAGTACTCCTGAATGGTACCACATTGGCGGAAGTTTAAAAGTTTACCTATCTGGGCAGTACCATTATGAACACTGGAAAACTCGAGGAAGAACTGTCAAAACGGATCCAAGCGGCTGCATCAGCCTTCGGAAAATTGAGAGACCGTCTGTGGAATCAGAGAGCAATTAGATTAAAGACCAAGATGAATGTATACAGAGCTATTGTGCTACCATCACTCCTGTACAGCTCAGAAATCTGAACTCTCTACGGAGGCCACTTCAAGAGATTAAACCTAATACAATAAAGGCACCTCCGCCATCTAATGGGTATCTCTTGGAAAGACAATGTATCGAATTTTGAAGTACTAGAAAAGGCTAAAATGGCCAGTGCTGAAGAAATAATCGTAACAAACCAACTGAGATGGTCAGGACATGACACGCGCATGTCAGACAACAGAATACCAAAACCAGTTTTCTTTGGTGAGCTCAAAGTACACGACCCCTAGGCGCATCGAAACTGCGCTATAACGACGTGTTCAAGAGACATTTGAAAAACACAAACCAACTCAACCACTGGAGAAGAAAAGCTGAAGATCGGATAGTTTGGAGAAGTGTGGTATCAGACGAAGCCGATGTCATTAGAGATCAAATCATTGCTGCTTGGGAAGCAAAAAGAGCGCTACTACGGGCACCACTACCCGGATTTCCTGCCATCAGGTGTCACATCTGCGGCCGGGGGTTCAGAGCTCCAATCGGACTCACATCGCACCTTCGACATGGACATTAACCGACCTCCGCGTCATCGTCGAAATCGACCGACTACCTGATATATATATATATATATATATATATATATATATATATATATATATATATATATATATAAAGCTGAATGTCTGTGTGTATGTGTGTGTGTGTATGTGTGTGGTCACGAATAGGCTCCTATATGGTTGACTATTTTAAAACAATGATTACATATAATGATAGGTGTATCGAGACACAGGAATGGGTATGTTTGATCTGGCAGAACAGTGGTTCATTCAAATTGTGGGGTCTGCGTTCGAACCTGGCTCACAAAGTATGGAAATAAAAACTAAAAAACTAAAAAAAAAACGTTTACAAGTGTTTTTGATATAGATGTATACAATAATACTTTGATAAGTGTGTTTTAACTAAAACGGATGGTATAATAAAATTGTAGGGTCTGCATTCGCGCCTGGCCTCCATAGAATGGAAATAGGCACAAACTTTAATAAAGACTTTTCATATCTATCTGCGTAAGTATACTTTGATAATTATGTTTCAGTTTGAAGAAATATATATAATAAAATTATGGTGTGTTCGTTCGCACCTGACCTCCATAGAATGGAAATATGTCACAAAGTTTAACAAGGTTTTTAATATAGATCCACAGGATATTGTGATAAGTGTTTCAGTGTGAACAGGTATGGTATAATAAATTATGGGGGTTATCTATTTTATTTTTACTTTAATCATATTTTGCTTTGGTTTTGATACCCCCAAATTAAAAGCTTTCTCATTACAACCCTTCCTTTTCATAACCTATCATACTTTCATAAATCAGAGTCCATTTTCTGTAGGATGTTTTTGAACCCAGTCAACGACGCGCACTTTTCCTAGTATGTATGTATATATGATTAGTATTTTCGAAAAAAGAGAACCAGCAGAGTGCTCAACTAAAAGGAAAATCCGAAAAATGTATATATATATATATATATATATATATATATGTATATATTTCTGTAGAAATATATTTTCTTATTATATATCAATCTTATCTAAGAAGCTCAATGTGATTACAGAGCAATACATAGAATAAATGACAAAAAGTTATATTTCAAAATTCATATATATATATATATATATATATATATATATATATATATATATATATATATATATATATATATATTAGTGATGAGACGGTTTCAATATTTTTCCCGGTTCCAATACAATTACGGATTTCGTACTAAATTCCCGATTTCGATACAATTACCGATTACGATTCAGATTCTTTAATAATATCTTAATATTTAACTATAAAAGTGTTATTTTGTCCGATTTCTTCAAAAAACATTTCGTAAATGTGCATAAATTTTCTCAAAAGTAAAAACACACTTGTGAGGGGGTGATCTAGAGATTTTAGTCTTACTGAAAGTTCCAATCAATAAATATTTAGTATTTTATTACTGAAAAATGTTTCTTGAACCAAAATCAAATAAAAATGTAATTAAAGGAATTGGTTTTGGCATCGGAAAAAAGGCTAAAATCTTTCCGATTCCGATACCCCAAAAAGGTCCGATTTTCCGATTCCTGATTCTGATTTCGATTAATCGCCCCAACACTAATATATATATATATATATATATATATATATATATATATATATATATATATATATATACATATATATATATACATGTTTGTATACATGTAATCAGCCTCTTTATGATTAATAAACCTTGTTTACATTGGTGTTCGAGTTGTTCTCCTTTATACATGATTCAGAACCTGGGATCCATAGGAAACATATGTATATGCTGGTTTGTACACACTTCGGTTAATGAAAATGCAAGAGTATCAAGATTCTCCAAATATGCGCAAATGTAAAAATGAGGAGAATTAGTTTCAGATAAACGCATTTTATTGTTTTGTTCTTAATATTAATGCAATGTATACGCATTAAAGTCAACAAACTATGAATATTTATATCACCACATTTCGCTGCGATCAGCTAAGCCTTTGAAATGAAAATGATTACCATATTTTGGTGTAGAATTAATGACATCTGTATGTGAAAATGTCTTTATATGCACAAAATAAAAAACGATATACATGTTTGCTTAATTCTCCTTATGACGTATAATTATCTTTTAGCGTTTCTTATGGTTTATGGAAGAATATATGTTTCTGGGATTGTGTGAAAGACCACGCGTTATTCCACTCAACAACCGACCCCAACGTTGTTCTCACGGTGTTCTTCCCTATTCGCTTTCTGTTTTGCCGTGTCGTCGTCTCTCATATTGGCGGCTGTTCAGGGTTTCATGAGTATATAAAAAAAAGTAAACGACTCCAAAGAAAACAGACCCCCCCAAGAAAACATTTAGTGAATGTCATTTGGGCTCTGGATGCGTGTGTGAGACCAACCTAGGAAACTCCCCCCTAAGCGCATACGTCCATATCGTAGGTTTTGATGAGGCCGAATGAATCCATACATCTGCTTGTCTTCTCCGAGGCATGATCTGCATTCGTAACTGCCGTCAACCGTCGCGCCTAATACTGTCCCCAACTGTTCCTAACCTTTATAAACCGTCGCAAAACTCATTGCCACTCACAAAAGCTACAGCAAACTAACTCTAATGATATTAATGTTCTTTCTCCCAATCATCACCACACTTTGCCTAACAATCTCATTAAGTTTCCTTTTGTGTTCCGTAGTGAACAACTTCTTATTCATTGTCTGTCCAATAATCCTTATTTTCTATACCTTTGTTTATCACGATAAACTTATTTCCTTTTGTCTTTTGTCATACTTTTTTCTCTTTTTCAACCACTTCCCAACAATAGGGGGTTCGCCGATAGTATCAAAACTGCTTGTTTGTCCGTTTGCTCACTTGTCTGTGTTATCATTAAAAATGGATGTTAGCTCTTTACAAAATACTGCTTGAAGTTAGACGAGTATGAGTGAAGAGAACAAACTGAACCGAATGTTTCAGGAAAGATTTGCTTGTCTCAGAGATATACTTGAATTCTGTGTCAATTAATTAGTAACCTAAGGAATCTTAAAAAACACTCATAGTCTTAATTACTTGTTTTTATATTTCTCTTATGTTTATACATTCTCCTGTCAAGATTACGTTGGGTTTTGCCTATCTACATTTTGCCAGCCTCAATACATATATTGAATATACATTTGGCTTTTACCTTGAATTCAGTGTTGGATTTAGATTTTCGACTTTATCACTGATCGTTAAGGAAGTGATATTTCGACGCTTATCTTGTTTAATTTTGTATCGATTAAATTATTATTAATTCCTAGTAAGTGGTTAAGTGTCGGGTTTATTTGGGGACTGTCTTGATTCTGTTTAGCGTAAATTTAGAAAGCTTTTTCGTTTTGCATTTCGTAAAAGCAAGCAACACATTAAACGCCATTTTCTCTTTGAGAATGCAACTCTCTTAAAAATTATGCACAACAAATCCGTACGTCATTAATCGAATCTGCTCTAATTTCCCACTCTACCAATAAAATTAAGCACAGAAAATACTTGTTTCATATTTATGTTCACTTATTAAAAACCATTATTGACGAACATAATTGAGATACTGGATAAGTCTAGAAAGTAATTCTGAACGCATGCAATGCGTAATTTTTTGTAAGTTTAGCAAGCTATATATGTGTTTATAATTTCCTGATTTACATAAAAACAAGCATGCTGCTCTACACTATCTTAGTATATATGCCATTAAATAATTGACCCTCTTGTCATAGACCATTTTTACTTTTGACAAAGATTGTATAAAACAGGGTAAGGGTCTAGCGTCTAGTTTTTCAAACTACACTTAAAACCATATATATATATATATATATATATATATATATATATATATATATATATATGTGTGTGTGTGTGTGTGCGCGTGTGTGTGTGTGTGTGTGTGTGTGTGTAATTATTTCCACAATCAAACAATGTCGCACCTCACAAGAGCCATGGTAGTCAATAAACTGGAAGTCCAAGACTCGAGTTTCGCCCTCATTTGGGCTCATCAGTTAGACATAGGCGAACTCGGGATTCAAAACCTCTTCCATGTGATTGAGCAAATGCCTCGCGCACAAAAAAGTCTATTAACTAACACAGATCAAGCAAACCGCGACGAAATCCGACTATGGAATGGAACTACTTCGTCTCGAACAAGGAACGCAGTCATCCAACCAGCTATAGCCCAAACCGATGTCTCACAAGTCTCTCTCTCTCTCTCTCTCTCTCTCTCTCTCTATATATATATATATATATATATATATATATATATGTGTGTGTGTGTGTGTGTGTGTGTGTGTGTGTGTGTGATACAACATTTAGTATGGGTGTATACAGATCGTATTTATTTTAAACATAATGAATTAAGAAAAAAGAAGCCAACCGGCTTCGAATCGCGCTCAGCAGTTAAGTTTACGATTAAGAAAAATATATTGGAATAGAGGATATAGCGAGGGGAAAAGAGAATCAAATAAAAACTATATTAATTTCATGGAGATGTTCTTTTTTAGTTATCTCTTTTTGTCTTTTTACTTTTTAATTAAAAACAAATATATTCAACACTTTAGCATTTCAAATGCATTGTTTTACGCAAAACGAACATTTGATTTGCTAAATGAATTAAAACACTTGCGTTTATACAACTCCAATTCTAATCCCGTATTTATGAATGTTGGTACATAAAGTGCGACCGGGTAGTTGCTATAATATCAAGACTTACTGGGAAAGCAAAACGTTTATGTGACCGACATAAACTAGCCTCTCTCGAGGCGCCAAGTCGCTTGAAAAAACGACAGTCTTTGTATAGATTGTGTTCCCCCTATGGCGGGAAACATTAGCTACCTGATATGCGACGAACATAGAACGGGCTAACACTTTCACATTAAGATTCTTTAGAATTCTGACGAGCGGCGAGTATCAGATTTGCCGTAATCTTTGAAGCGAGGAAGAAACCTGTCAGTTGGGAGTTCTGTGTTTTGCTGATTTAAGAAACTCACAAAAACAACTTGACAACAAAAACAACAATAACAACAACGACGACAGATACATGAACACTAACTGCTACTAATAATAACAACATTAGTAATACTAACCATACTGTTAATTATGATGATGATAAGAAACAAGGGCACAGAAGAAGATGGAGAAGTAGAAGGGAGTGAATAATAATAATAATAATAATAATAATAATAATAATAATAATAATAATAATAAGAAGAAGAAGAAGAAGAAGAAGAAGGTAGAACCTTTTTAGCTTCTCTCTTTCTCTCGTTAACACCCTATATGGACATTCTCAGATAAAAAAGAAACTGATTTAATTGCTTTAAAATTCTTGCCAAAAATTTCAGTAAAGAAGTCTGTGATCAAATCTAAAGAAGGGATAAAAAATTTATTTTCCCGATTTGTTTAAGCGTGAAACAGTAAGTTCAAAGCGGGAAAGGACGGAGAAAGAGAATGAACTTACAAAACCTGAATAGGAAGTGAGGCTAGAAACCCAGATTAACAAACTGAAAAAAGTCAAAGCGATCAACAAGATTAAATCGACTAGAATAGGATGGAAAGGTAGAAATATTACTAGATGGGAGAGGCTCAACAAGAAACAGGCAGAATTGAAGCAAATAATAGCATAAAAAGAAGAGAGATTAAGACGATATTAATATAAATATGAACAGTGCAAGCAAATCAGGGTCTTTGAAAACAATGAAAGCTAATTCTATCAGAAAGTTTACGAAGGAAATACACGAACAGAACAACCAGACCTAACTTAAAAAAAAACAAACAAACAAACAAACAAAAAAAAAACCGCTGCTTTAGCCAGATAGGAGAAGGAGCGACAGGATCATGATAGAAATGAAAAATGGCTGAACGACATGAAACTAGAATCACAGCAAACTGAAAAAGGGATAAAGAAAAAA
The DNA here is from genome assembly GCF_053919585.1 of Euprymna scolopes. Lineage (NCBI taxonomy): Eukaryota > Metazoa > Mollusca > Cephalopoda > Sepiida > Sepiolidae > Euprymna > Euprymna scolopes. Next base: position 47,455,441 of record NC_136510.1, on the reverse strand, counting down.
AAAATCAGGAAGAAACCCTCAAGACAACTCTTCGAAAACTGACAAACTAAAGAGCACCAAGCCACGATGGAATACAGGAGGATTTCATAATAATCAGACAGTCATGAAGCAATATTGTAGGCTTTGCACAGAAGTCGCATTCGCTCAACAACCAGAACACATTTTGCTAACTCTTTACTTAAAGTCTATTTCAAAGCTACTCAATCCTCCTTTGCTTCACTCTTTATGTCACATGACGTCATCTTCATAGTGCAGCCTCTCTGTACTCTCGAAAAACCATTTTTGCAACGCATGCGATTAACAGGCTTGTTGTGGATGAGAGATATTCGACTAAAGACAGAGAAACCATATAATTAATCAGAAACGCATCTAATTTAGAGTTATGATCCTCATTCATAAGTTGATTACTCTGTTTAAGAAAAAAAAAATAATTCAGGTTCTTACAAATGTAATGGTTCTTCAGATACGGAACTCCGAGGCAGTATTTTTAAAAATCTATATTCATAGATTAACATGGCAATAATTTTTCATAATTAATAACTAGATGGTCCATAATTTCAATATATATTATTATAATAAATTGTTATTTTTAATACCTACTAACACTAGAATTATCAGCGCAGGAAGTTATGATTCCTGCTGCTTATGGAATTCCAACCCATCAACAAAGTCATATTTGTCTCCATTGGCATAGAACAAACCACAGGGACACCGTCAACCATGACGATATATAAGTCAAGTTAAACATTTATAAAGGTATAAACGTTATACAAGAATGCTCTCTCTCTTTCTCTTTCTCTCTCTCTCTCTCTCTCTATATATATATATATATATATATAACTACTTCATTTACTCACATAAAATTAATATACGAAAGTATAAATTTATGCGTAAACTAAGTATTTACTTCAAAAGTGCTCAATACGTAGGTAGAGCTAGTTAGTTAGTTATAAAATATATATGGCGATTAAGCTACATTGAATATTCCGCATTTCATCCACTCTAGGACACTAGGAAAAATATAGTGCTTGGTGAAATTGGCATCGGAAAAAATGGCAAAAGTGAATAAATAGGTAAAAATGACACTTTGACAACGGAAAAGTAGGACCAATTGAGAAGTGCGAGTTAAGCTTCCATTCCTCTAGTTTAAAATAGAGCGAAGCTTTATTAGCTTTAGTTTGGAAAATGTCGATTTAGTTAGGTTCAAACTCTGTAGAATCACCGAAAAATTATTATAACGTTTTATTAAATAATTTATTTTATCATACATATTTATGTATAATAATCAGAAAAAAGTAGTTTGCATTAAATTTTATCGCCGCCATATTTACCTAAATTAAATTTATTTTTTAAGTCTTGAAAATGGAAACTTAATTAAAAGATTTAATTGGTCGCGGCCACTGCTTTTATTTTATTTATTTTTTTTTTTTTGCATCAAAACGATTTTTACTTGTGAGGAAACGTTATTATACAGAAAATTTGTAAAATTGATTTACATTTTCAAATAATCAAATAAAATTTGTTTATAATGCGAATCTTGGGTTGAACCAGCGTTTTCTAAAGGAGGACTTTCTAGTGAATGATAAATTCACAAGCGGTCCTTAATTTCATGCATATCCCGTTCAGATAAGGTTATTTTAATGGTTTCATTATTATCATTTTTTGCATGCGGGGGGGTCACTGTACTTTCACATACATCACTTCATATTTCAAAATGGTTACCCATCTGGTATTGACTAGATCCAATGTTGGTGAACTTCGATATTCTAACAAGAATCAACATCACAATATGATTATTATTTATTCAAAAATAACGTTTCACTTTCACCAGGAGAGCTGGGTTGGGGTATTGGCGGTACCGTTTTTGCTAAGGTTTTTAAGGTTTCAATTTTGTCTATATTATACTCTTCTTGCAAAGTTGACCTTCAACAAAGATGATGGGTCTCTAGTATGCCTTCTGTTTGTTCAGCGTTAGAATACATTGGCGTTTATTTGTCATTAGCAGAGTAACCCAGCAATATCTGATGGAGTAGTAAACTATTTATTTCTAACTGCTGTCACACGTGAGATGAATCTTACTCTAAAACTCGGAACAATTATAATATAAAGAACAATGAAAAAAAATCAAACACGGAAGTTACATCTATTATATAAAGGAGAGTTGTATGTGTATGCATTTATGTATGTGTATGTTCATCTAAAAGTCAAAAACTACAAAACAAACATCCGAAATATTTTTGTATTATTGATGGGCATAGCCCCGGATGAATAATATCTAAAAAAATAAAATAAAGTCGATCTTTGGTGGTCAAATGGAAAAGGGTTTGTCCGTGGATCGATTTTTCGGCGATTTCTAAAGTTGTATTTATTATATAAAGCCAGCTTTCTATGTAAAAAATCTTTAAAAAAACTGAGCGATATCAAAAACGCCTTTAGCGACTTCATCGTCACCAGAACGCAAGATTTTTACGTAATTGGAATACACTTGTTTTGCGTTGGCAAAAGTGTGTTGATTCTGATGGTGCTTATTTTGATCAATAAATTTTTGTTTAAGCTAAGATATGTTTATCTGAATTTAAAAGTTAAAAACCGCACGAACTTTCTTGTCAACTTGGTATATTGTCTTCTATGACCTTGGGTAAGCCGAGTTTTACATAAAAACAAAGACGCGAGATAAGTTTTACTTGTAAAAATAACTTATCATTTCCCCTTCTTACTCCTGAATCTGTAAATAAAACATCTGTGTGCCTGCTTATATATTTCTATTTTAATCACCCAAATATTAAAAACAATGGACAGCTTTTCCAAGGCAAAGAAACTCTTTCCTACTTATTATCAATCATTAAAATCAAGTATCTTCTTCATTTAATCGTGAAATTAAATTTGTAACAATATTATTTCCGTCATTTATTATAACCAGTCATTATTAAGATTAAGATTAAGCCCCTTTTTTTCTTAAATCATAAAAATAAATTTGCATACGTGATCATTAAAGCAAGCTGGACTCACGTACGTTCACTTTTATTATAAAAATGGCATACTCGCAACTGATTGGTTGATGTGAAGCAGCCAATCAAATCCGTTTAAAATTTACTTTCACTTTAATGCTAACAGTATGAAAACGACGTGAATTGATGTAAGCTTTAGAGTCTGGTGACACAAAGGGTCTTATAAACCCGGCTTGTCCTTAATTAGACAATATGGGTTACTGTCTGCGTGGTATTCACCCCGCTGCGATCAAATCGACACTAAAAGAATAGTTTTCGCTATTTTTCTTCCTGTCTTGGTAAGAGGGATTGGTAGCGGGTGGGCGGGCTATGTGTTTTATGTCTTTAAATAGTTGGAAAGCAGCATGAAAGAGAAAAGCGAAACAGCGTGAAATATCTGTAGCCAGCGTTAAATACACATAAATGGGACAGACAAGGCGTGGCTGGAATTCTTGATGCTCAAGAAGAACGCTTTTAACTACGAATAAAAATGACGCTCGTCTCTTCCTTGTATTGGTTTTAGGATCACGCGCAAAACCTCACATATGGGGGGGGGGGCAAAAAAAAAAAAAAAAAAAAAAAAAAAAACGCGGCAACCTTTCCGAAGATAGCATCTTGAGAATCCGGAATTTTGAGTTCAAAATACGTCGGACATATATCTAAATTATATATATATATATATATATATATATATATATATATATATATATATATATATATATATATATATATATATATATATATATATAATTATTTACTATAATAGTTAAATACCTACAGACACTATTATTTCATCCTTTCGGGAATCTTCAGTGCAGGGTGTCAGGATTAACACCAGTCGATAGATTCGAACCCGGCAACACAAGCCATCTCTAGCTTGATTAGCAAAGATTGTATCCAATAAATAAATAAATAAATAAATAATAACGCTTATTTTAAAATGTTTTTACGTCAGTCAGAGTTATCTAATCATTATATCATGATCTATGCATAAGAGCGAACTTTACCGACTTAATTCAACTGAAAGTGCTCAACGATAAGAAACGTGTTTCTTAAAGGGGCTGACATAATTATTTATTATAATAATTAAATACCTATAGGCACTAGTGTTTCATCGTTCCGAGAAATCTTCAGTGCAGGGTGTTACGATCATCATCAGTCGATAAATTCGAAGCCGGCAACACAAGTCATCTATGATTATATATATATATATATATATATATATATATATATATATATATATATATATATGACTACTTCATTTAATTGCATAAATATATATACGAAAGTAATAATGTATGCATAAATTTTAAGCCTGATGAATCCTAGCGTGGATGAAACGCGGAATATTCTGTGTAGCTTAATTGCCATATATATTTTATAACTTACTATGTATGTATGTATATATATATATGTATAAATATATATATATATATAAATATATATATATATATATATATATATATATGGGGTGCCTTCAATAATTTTTCAGACTTTTCGCATGGCACTTTTATTAAAAGTACACACATGAAACTCTAGTCTATTTTGTAGTTATCTCCTCCGGTTGCAATGCACTTGTTGTTGGGTGACTTAGCCCTGCCTTGCCTTGTTGGGTCTGGGAGAGCCAGCATGCTTCCACTGGAAACTCTGCCTCTTGGTTTCTAGAGCATAGCACTAGATTTAGCTTTCATCGCAGGTCACCAGGGCATCAATAACCGCTAGATCTGAATTGATCAGCCTTATTATGTCTCTGCTGTCATGACAACGTTTTTTTTTTAATCTTCTTTGAGCTCTGTTGGGACAAATTCGTGCAAATCTTTCGCATGTACACTGACATCACACTGTGCACTTCTTTATTTGGCCAATCAACTCTGGTATTCTGACTTCCTTACTCTCTTCCCACACTTCTCATCGTCCTTCATAGACTTCTTGCCTTCTTCGAATTTTTTTATTCAACTGAAAAACTGATGCTCAATTCACACACGATAGCAGAAAAGGTACTATGAGTTTCTGTGGTATTTTTCACCACGCCAAGATTTCACTTTTGAAGTTGTGACAAACAGGCTTTAGTAGGGCGTATTCCAATTACTGCTTTTGCTGTTCATTTGAATCTAAAATCATAAAAATTGATCAGTCATCTCATAAGATATATAGCAATAACCTTCTGAATTTTCAAGAGTCTGTAACAATTTTAAATGCCCGTACAAAAAAGTTTGGAAAATTATTTAAGGCACCTCATATATATGGCACCCAAATATATATATATATATATATATATATATATATATATGTATATATATATATATATATATTGTTTACAGAAAGTTGTTAGATGAGACACGTCATTGATTATTTCAACAAAGTGAGTTGAGTTTTGGACATACGATTGGGCTTATTATGTCAACTAAGATATGGCACAAAGGGTGGCATGCTGGGCTTCGGCGCTGATGATGGGTCTTAATGGTTTGCTGTCTTTGTGGATTTTCAATAACTTTTTTCCATTTTTTTTCAATAACCAACATGCCTGATGAAAGTCGAAGGACAATCCGACTGAAACGTTGCGCTAATAATACTCAAGATGAGAACAATAGTCCTAAAGAGAGAGAGAGAGAGAGAGAGAGAGAGAGAGAGAGAGAGAGAGAGAGAGAGAGAGAGAGAGAAAAGAAAACAATTACTTGTCTCATCTAACAACTTTCTGTGCACAAAATATAAATACGCTCTTATATTTCGGATTTTCCTTTTAATTGAACACTCTGCTGGATTTCTTTTTCCAAAAAAACTAATCATATATATATATATATATATATATATATATATATATATATATATATATATATGAATTAAGTAGTAAAGATTAATTATACAGGCTAAAAGCTTCTGTAAGCTTAATGGTATATAAATATTAATACATATGATAATCCCGATCAAATAAAAATAAAGCTTAATACAAACAAACATAGGAAATCGAACACAATTAAAGACTGAAGATTATGTTAACACGAATGTATTGTTCGACAGGATACTCAAATAAGAAATAATAAGATTTAGTTAATCCGCGGAGGGTCAAGAAATGCGTCCTTCTTATCACAGAACATGAATATTATAGCAAAGCTGTGAATATGCTAGTACTGGCGTGAATTGAAACAGCATTGTATGGGAACTAATCATATATGCTAAAAAAGATTTGTGCAAAGTTTTCCTGAAATGGGAAAAATAAATGAAAACTGAAAAACAGTAAATTAAAAATTGAAGATTAGAATCAAGAAAATATAGGTTTTCAGATTGATCAGAAACAATTGTTTGTATTAAAGTCTTTTTTTTTAAAATTTAATTTAGAACATTTTCATTACATTTTTATTCAACTCTTTTTAGAGAAGAATCTTAGTAAGGAGAAAACAACAGTTTAATATCTCTTTTTATTTCTTCAAATTCAATTTTCCCATATTCTCTCATAAGGAACAGGTTTACAAGACTGTTTTGTATCACCAGATTTTAAAGCTAACATCTTATTTTTAATACATTTTTGTTTGATCAAAAAGGATACTTTATTAATTATTTGTTATTTGTTATTGTTTTGTTTTAATTCAGGAAATTTTCCCGGACTTCAAATTTGTGTTCACAGGTGTTGATCTTAATTGAAGCCTATTTGATTTTCTTTCTAAATTGCAATTGATTAAGAAAATTGATTCCTTCTCTTTATGTTTCTTGACGGTCAAATTAAAAAAAAAACCGTATTTGGACCGAAATGATCGAGCTATATCTAAATGAATAAATGAGAATTAATTTTGTTTTTACAAAATAACTAATAACCCTTTTATGCCCTGAATTATGATGTAGACGATTTAAAATATTTATTGTTAATTTTATTTAGTTTAAATGATAATGATATTAATATTTTTAGACCTTTTCACTATAATGGTCTTTTATTATGAAGTTCAATAGTTAAACTGCCACTAAGAATTTTTGCATTTCATAAGCTAGCTTTGATTATTATCCATAGTGCTTGAAAATTGTGTGTTAATGACAACAAATGAAATCCTCCACTCTCTAAGACAGATGGCGACATACTGAATATAAACAATGAACAGTTACAACACGGAGGTATCTGACATCGACCCGGATACTGAACTAATATGTACAAGGCGTGTTTTAATCAATTCCCACTTTATTTATGCTGTTATATTCAGTTATTTACGACTGAAGGAATGTTCAACCAGGTCATAAAGGATTAATAAATGTTTATTATTTAAAATTAATCTTTCAAATATTTCAATAACGAACTTTGCACGCGTAAGAGATCTGTCAAAACCAGCTAGTTAAAATTAAGATTCAAGTTTAATCCTAAGGGAAATTCTTTAAAATCAAATTATTTTGGGATAATATATATATATATTGTAGGCATTTCTTAGATAGAGAGAGAGGATAACAAACTCAACAGTACGAGATAAAAAATATTTCGACTTTCTGCGGCCTATTTAAATATTGACTGCAACCGAACCCTAATTGGTAAAATAAACTAAAACTTATTCTTGCCTATTCTATCAAGTTTCAGTTTTTGACGTTCAACAGTCCTTCTTTTATCGTTCAAGAATAAGCACACTTAAATATAACGTACGAAATAGTCAATAATTCGGACATATTCATTAGGTAACAGTGACCAGATTTTGGCGATGATTGTCATCTTTAGTTCAGGAATAGCCTAAGGGTTGTTTTGATAGACATTATCTTTGTGAAAACTAATCACATATCAATCAAGAATTTTAGCCAAGATGGTCATAAAGAGTATTGAGAATAACATCTACTACTGATTTGACGATTGCAAAAGTGTCCTCCATATAATTTTGAACCGCGATAAAACAAAGACTGTGAGATATTTCTGAATAAAATTGGTGGGCAAGTTGATTCGTACCCAATATGGTTGGATTGCAGAAACGATTTTTATTTTTTATTAACAATTCCATAGACGGAACTCTCTTTCGAGCCACCCTATATTTATCCTCAATATACGTCTAGGTTTCGAAAAATAGTATATGGCGTTTCAGGATGAAATGCTCATTATCAGCTCAGCGACTTGTTCCTCAAGTTAATGTGAACGTTTTTAAAACTTTTTCTATGACATATAACAGTAAAATCAGTCTCTAGTACAAAGTCATAAAATATATCATCATCTAATCTGCCCCGTTGTTTGAATGACCGTTGGGACCCTAAAGATAACTTGACGTCCAGCCTTTCTATAGCCCTACTTGTTAGATTATAGATGTCGGATAGCAATTATATCAGCTTGTGTTAATTTTGACATAGTTTCAACTAAGTACAAATCGAAGTGACATGAAGTTTGACAAATATATCAGTTTTAACGAAAAATAACAGGAAGGAACGCATTGAGGATTGGGTATAAGATGATAAGTCAAAGTAGAATAAAAAACAAAATGGCGCCAGTCGACATGAGACATGACGTCACGGATATTAAGGTTGAGGTGAGAAACAAAGTTTATAGACGTTGCGCGGAACAGGCCGTCAATAATGCTTTGATAGCTGAAAGAAAAACTTGGAAATCGTCCAAAGCGAATGCTCTCCTAAGATCGGTTTGTTGTTTTCGTCTATTTATACTTAATAAGAATCAGTGAAGACTAGCCTGAGAGCCCGGTGTTGCCCGGTGTTGCCCGGTGTTGCCCGGGTGTTTGGAGGTGTGTGTTGAGCAAAAAAAAAAAAAAAAGTGGTAGTAGGCAGGCAGGTTCGAACCCGTACCGTGAAGGAGGAAAACAACGTGACAAAAAAAACAACAAAAAAACGTGACGTCTTTGCCGTTGCGTCCATCACAAAACCAGAAGTGGCGAATGTCAAAATTAAGGCTAGTCAATTGAAAAGAGTTGATGACTTGCGAAAATATATACCAAAAAAGTTACCCCCCCCTTGTAGAAAATTGCCCAGTTGAGGGTGAAGGAATTAATGTTTTTAGCCAATTTTTCGATATTTGTCGTTCGAAATGTCGGGCTTCAAAACGATACCGATCTCGTGAAAATCCGTCGCCTGTGCCGAAAGTTTTAGGCATACATACATACATACATACATACATACATACATACATACATACATACATGCATACATACACACGTACGTACATGCATTTAAACAGACATGTTAGATTTATATAATAGATAATATTAGGTGTTAATTTCCTCCAGTAAAAGAAAACTACCAAAAAACATACCCACGTAAAAATATCTGTTTAGAAAAATTAAAACATCACATCCCGATTTTTTGTTGTTAGCGTGCTACTTAGTGCTAGGCCGGTTCAATTTTGGATATTTTCCTCGCAATGCTTTCTTTTCTCGGCCACCCTTCTTTTTCCTTGTACAGTTCTATGCAAGACCCGATGAACATGTGAAATGACCGTACCACACCATTTTCCTCATTTTAACAGTGGTCTATAGATAGTCACCTCGCCCGACTGCTTCTATAAGTCTGATATTTATTTCCTCGTTAACCCTACCATACCGAGTTACCGATATACCGGTAATTTCCGAAAATGGTATATTCCGAGTTATCGCTAAATCGGTATTTTCCGACCACGCATTTTTGTGTTGTCAGGGAGCTAAAAATAGCTACCCAATCTTACCATATCGGTGCTGTGTGCATGGAGAAACACCTGAGAGTCAATAGACAACATCCGGGAGTACCTTACAGAAACAACCCTCAAAAGAAGATGAAGACCATGTTCTGATGCCCCCATTGCAGAAAGTACGTATCCATCAAGGAGGGCCCTACCTGTTGGGCGGACTGGCACGCAAAGGCTGAATACTAAATTACTAACCTGTTTAAATTTTTTCACAATTTTGCCAAGGAGGCCAGGCATAGAGAAAAATTAGTTTCGGTAGCTCAGGTCTGGTAGTCTTAATAATATGTAGGGCTATGACAACAGCATATTCTTTTAATTGTTTTGACTTTAGTGTGTATATCCGTTGATATCTTATATTCTTTTAGATAGAGTGATGTGGTTCTTGGTGAATAACTGTATCTAACTGTGTCGGATTTATACTCGAGGATCAAAACAATGATAAGAATATTATGTTGTCATAGCCCTAATAATATGTTCTCTGGTTGAAATTTGGAGGGTCTTTCGGAAGTTTCTAAACTCCATGAGCTCTATTCTTCCCTCAAATTCTGCATAAATCATACGAATATAGAAATACGGATGTAACATAGCGCATACGCAAATGCATGCGAAATTACGTCAATGGTAGAAAAAAATAAAGAATTTAAAAATAGAGATCACTTTAGAAACATGGAGCATGAATCTGTTTTTTTAACTGTATGTAATATTCTGTTATTATATTTTACAGTCGGACAAATAACTTGAATTGGTATGTTTAGAATAAAGCACAAGTACTTGAGGTCCCTAAGTATTCGCAAGCGGGTAATCACGTACTGATCTCGCTTAATGATGCTTCAAATGTGACCCGACGACAACGACAAAATATCCGTAATGTAATTGGGCGTTTTTGATAGCTGTTGATCATGCAACAAGGTTAATCTGCTCGATGACAGATCTAAATTGTTCATCCTGTCGAATGTATAGACACCTTCCTCCTTAACCTGATAGGGGAAGCGGTTTAGTCGCCGATCTTTCGAACAGGCGACAAGGAGGATTGTGTATAGTTTTACCTCTAAGCCATCTACCGGTCATAAAGGGAAATAAATGTTCCACTAAATAACCCGCTTTTAAATGATTTTTAATAAAATAAGTGAGCAATAAAAATGTCAAAAACAAAAGAGATGATTAAAAATAATGATCAAATTAAGAAGCCTTCCAAGTATCCACTTTCTCTACATTGTTTAGGCAGACATACATACTAGTTACTAGCATTTCAGACCGACGTTGATAGGGTGTTTGGAGGTGTATGTTGAGCAAAAAAAAAAACAACAACAACAAAAAACGTGGTAGTAGGAAGGCAGGCTCGAACCCGTACCGCGAAGGAGAAAAAGAATGGGAAAAAACGTGACGTCTTTGCTGTTACGATCACTGCCAAACCGGAAGTGACGTAGGTTTAAATTAAGGCTAGACAATCGAAATGAGAGAGTGAATTTCAAAAATATCGGCGGAAAGACGACCCCCTGTAGAAAATTGCCCAGTTGAAGGTGAAGATATTAATGTTTTTAGCCAATTTTTCGATATTTGTCATCTGAAATGTCGAACTTTAAAACGCTACTGATCTTGGTAAAATCCGTCACCTCTGTCGAAAGTTTTCGGCAGACATGCAAACATACATACATACATACACACATAGATTTATATATTGGTAACTAAAGATTTTTGACACAAACCGATTAAAAAGCTTGCCCTATCTATGATTACCGTTTATGTCAAATTTCAAATGTTTAGACCAGAAATTGTCTGAGTAATGTGGTAGAGACCGCAGAGGTCAATTTTTTTTTAATTTGACCCCTTTAATGACCTCTTAACATTTATTGTTTTAGGCTCAAATCAAGTTATTAACTTAGATCCATGTCCAAGAAACCTATATCTAAAATTTCAATTGTTTATACCCAAGATTGGCGGAAGAGTTTGGTAGAGTTCTCAAAGACCAAATCGTTGAACTTTGACCTCTAAAAAGCCAAATTTCTGGCCGAAAATGGAATATAAAGATTTTTACAAATCTCAGTACCCTGTATATCAAAATTTGAGTCTGTAAACTTCAAATTGACAATGTGCACAGACACACAGACACTTTCACTTTTATAGATATACTAGCATTTCAGCCCGGCATTTTCCGGGTCTGTGAAAGTGTATATTGAGCAAAAAAAAAAAAAAAAAAGAAAAAAGAAAAAAAGCGGTCAATTTTATTAAATTTGATCCCTATTATGACTCCTTAAAATTTATTGTTTTGGACTCAACTCAAGTTATTAAATTCATGTCCATATCTAAAATTTCAAGTGTTTAGACCCAAAATTGCTGGAGGAGTTTGGTAGAATACTCAAAGGGCAAATCGTTGAACTTTGACGACTTAACAGCGAAATTTCTGGCTGAAAAAAGATGACAAAAAATTTTCCAAATCTCAGTACCTTGTATATAAAATTTCGAATCTGTAGACTGAAAATTGACAGAGTTATTGCGTAGCGAAATGTACACACACAGACACGTTTATTTTTATATATATACTAGCATTTTCAGCTCGGCGTTGCCCGGGTGTTTAGAGGTGTATGTTGAGCAAAAATACAAAAAAAAAAAAAATAGTGGTAGTAAGAAGCAGGCTCAAATCCGTACCACGAAGGAGGAAAAGAATGGGAAAAACGTGATGTCTTTGCTGTTACGACCACTGCCAAACCGGAAGTGGCGTAGGTTTAAATTAAGGCTAGACAATCGAAAAGAGGGGATAACTTTCGACAATATCGGCGAAAAAAGCGACTCCTCCCTATAGAAAAGTGCCCAGATGAAGGTGAAGAAATTAATGTTTTTAGCCAAGTTTTCGATATTTGTCGTCTGAAAGGTCGAGCTTTAAAACGATACAGATCTTGTGAAAATCCGTCGCTGTGTTGAAAGTTTTAGGCAAACATGCAAAACTTCCATACATACATACATACATACATACATACATTTATATATTGATAGCTCAAATTTTCGACCCAAACCGATTAAAACGGTTTCCCCATCTCTGAATACCCTTTATGTAAAATTTCAAATGTTTAGACCAGAAATTGTCTGAGTAATTTGATAGAGACTGCATCGGTCGATTTTTTTTTACTTTGACCCATATTATGACCTCTTAGCCTTTATTGTTTTGGACTCAAATCAAGTTATTAAGTTAGATCCATGTCCCAGGAATCTATATCTTAAATTTCAACTGTTTATACCAAAATTGGCGGAGGAGTTTGGTAGAGTTCTAAAAGGTCAAATCGTTGAACTTTGACCCCTTAACAGCCAAATTTCTGGCCGGAAAGCGATCGCAAAGATTTTCCCAAATCTCAGTACCCTCTATATCAAATTTCGAGTCTGTAAATTGACAGAGTTATTGCGTAGGGAAATGTACACACACAGACACACACAGACACGTTTACTTTTATAGATAGATAGATAGATAAATAGATAGATAAGCGTACTGTGGTGTTCCTTTTCCACTCCCTGAATGTTTTAAAGTGAGAGGTTATCTGCCCTTTGTTTATATTCTAATCGCCTCCACAATTTTGGGACGTATTAATTGTAATTAATTTATTATTTAAATATTTACTTATTTAAATGTTTTCTACGTGCATAAAATTAAGTTATATATATATATATATATATATATATAATTATCCACTGACATGTGTTTACGACTCATCAGAGTAGCTGATTACCAACTCGCATTTAGGTAAAAATGCATTTTCGTATAAATAATTGAATTCATTCAAAAACTATCGCTAACAATAACAAAAAAAAAACATCTACATAAAAACGCGATACATTAAGTAGTCGTGCGAGATAGCCGCGTGGTAGAGGTTTAGGCTTCCTATTATGGGGTCTCGGTTTCGTATCTGGCTAGATTACGCCACTCTGATGAGTCGTAGACGAGGAACATGTGTCAGTGGATAGTTATATTTTAAAAATAATATAAATGCCGCTCCCCATTTAGAGGGGGGGTACCAAATTGGTCAAAGGGAAAACTATTCCCAACTAGCACTTAGGTGAAAATGCACTTTCGTATAAATAATTTAATCCATTGAAAGAGTATCGCTAACAATAGTAAATAAACACACACACACACACACACCTATATGCATGTATATAGGTGTGTTAATGTTATTTCATGCATCGACATAATTTTTATGTTTCTATTTCTAGTATTAACTTCAACAGTGCTCAATACGAGAGGTGAAAAAGGCAGTAAGTTTTGAAAATATATATGGTAATTAAGCTACGCAGAATTTTCAGCGTTTCATGCTGGCGATAATTCTTAAAACTATTACATGGAATGACTATTAACGCGTGTTTTTATGAATTCATTTGGTTCTGAGTTTCTAATCAGATTCTTTGTTATCCACGCAAAATTTATCGCAGACAATCTCTTTTTCTTTATCATTTGAATATATGTGTGTCATCAGATGAAGATTCATGTCACGCAGGAGACAGGTTATATTTAAATCATATGTTCGATCTTCACATGTGTGACAACTTTCACTTCCGGTCAGCGTCGATTTGTAAATAACAGAAATCACCACAGGAACTGAACGCCTCTCAACCGGATGTAGTTTAATGATTATTAAAGTAGTACCTTTTACTTACACTCTAATCATATTTTATACATATTATTAATATTTATACCCACGCAAGCAATAATTAGCTTTGAGTAAACATTTTTTAATGATGCAACAAGCATTTAAGGAGGAGTTACGAACGATGATTTTGTGCATGCTCACAAAATATTCAAGTCTTAAGATTTTTTAGTCAGAATTATTATGACTTCATCATTTTATTGTCTGGTTTTATCCGTGAATTATATATTTAAGTCAATTCGACCCAGCTTTGGATTTTTATTCTCGCCCTCCCTCCGAAATAAACAAAGAGTAGACTATTCCTGTAATAATCCTGCCCCTGTTTATTTTGCGGTGGGAGTTTTGTTCTGTGCGGTTCTAGAAGGTCCACTTTCCTAGGATTTGCCGTTTCTCTTTGAGAAAGAGTTAGTTTATTGCTAATCGCCTGAGGCGCCCTTATCGCGGGCTGCCGACAGAGCTGCTCAGGCCCTCTTTGGAGGCGCTGATTTCTCAATCCCACCTTTCAGCTGTAGTGTTCTGGTGTCTAAGTTCTAAGAGTGGGAGCGAACTCAATAACCATAAATCAATCCGACTTTCAAAGTCAGTTCTAAATAGCAATATATTTGAAAAATAGATACTTGGTTTTAATTAGACTGTTTTTTATGTTATTAGACGAAATATAATACTTTTTTATTAATTTAACTTTTTCTCATTAATGAGTAAACTTCCTATAAAAGAAAAGCAACTATTAAAACTCGTCGCAAATCTTTTCTTGGTTTACATATTTAAAAACTGAACATTAATCAGAAGTATATATTGTCAAGACATACATCGTCAAGCCCAAATATTAGCTGACGTGATATTATAAATAAACACAGACAGAATTCGCTGAATAACATTATCATTATTAAGTTCATTAATGTATAAATTCATATGTTCACATAAGTAGAGAAACACTTTAATTCAACTTATGCCTACCAATTTTATCAATTTTCATTAAGCAGCTATTTTTACCGGCTGAAATCGAATTTTTTTCACAAGTCCCAGTTTCCTATATATTAAATTCAAGTTTGCAGAATAATAGTTTGGTAGAGAGCGTTACTCGCACAAGCAAAGAAATAGATTCACAACGCCAGTTTTATATATACATAAGGTCACTTATACATGCACGCGCAACTTTGTCTGTGTATATGAGAGAGTGCGTTACCTATAGACTCCGAAACGGTTGAACAGATTGTCTATAAAATTTACAGAACTTTAGTGTATAAGTCTGGGAGTGATCTTAGTTAAGTTTTGTTTCGGAATACCACTGATAATTACCGATAATCGATAATCAAAACCGTTACTTTAATTTATCTATCATCAGTATAGCCATTCTTCCATGTCGTCGCTTAGCAACAATGATAAAACAACAGGCCGTGAAAATTCTAATGTGGGAAAGTTGATAACATGTGTGTGTGTGTGTGTGTGTGTGTGTTTTGAATGACGTGGTCTGTAGGTTCAAACCCCGCACGTAAATTTCTTAATGTTTTTTAACTGTAAGGAAGTTTATATAAAATAATTTTATAAAAGAAACAATCACATATATTTTGGACCGTTACTGCAAGGAGGCATGTAAAGCTTCCCCCCCCCGGGCGATTTCACTGATTTCCATGACAATAAAAATATAGGAGTGTGAAATATTCGTTGATCATCATCCAATCCCAGGCAACGTCGGGTCTCCCTAGCTAGCTAGCTAGCTAGATAGATAGATAGATATAGGTATCATGAAGTAATAAATAGTGTTATATCGTGACAATTTGTAAGATTTTACATTTAAAAGCAAAATTAGGTTTAATACTCCTAAAATTTACCCTAGAATTTTCCGCAAGGACCCGTGGCGCAGTGGCTAAGTTATTTGATAAAATTCAGTTGTAAGTAACACTCTTCTGAAAGTTGAAGATTTAATGCCCAGTGCAGACGACACCGAAAAATACAAAGAAGAAGGTCGGAGGTTATGTCGATTTTGTAGCCTGTCAAAGAAATAAAGATTGCTCTGAGCCACACCTTCCCAGGTGTGGCGCATACTCCATCTTAAGGCGTATTCGACTTTCAACCTGTATGCATTTATTTTACCGATAGCTATATCCGCACAGGCCGGTTTACACATTACGGTTTACTTAGAGACGCTGCATTCAATTGCCAGGAAAGACACGCTTCAATTATAAAACCCTTATTGCAGGCCCACACATTGCGTTCTTTGTAAAGGTTTTGGATTTCTCTGCATCAGAATAAACCTCCCTAGTAATGAATAGCAATGCATAGTGGAAATAAGATATCTTTCGCTATTATCCTCGTATCCTTGTATTATTAATAAAACCAATAAAAATAGTTTTATAATACTAGTTTATACACGATCTTTGAGCGGTGTTCATGCAGTACTCAGGTATGTCGATTTCAATATTTATCTAGGTAAAAATATTTTTGTGTGAAATGTTGTAGACAAAAACGCTACTTAGTGATTGCAAGAGAGATTAAGTTACTATGATGAATGTATATTGTTTTTGCTGACAAAAACATTAAAAACAAGTGAAGCATGCATGATCATCCGTGAATGTATGGTCCACTAGGCATAACAAATGATTAAGTCCAGCATTTGCTCTCCTATTTTGCCCCCAAATCCCCAGGGGGCGTCAAATCCCGGTGAAAATAAACAAACGGTGCAGTTTTAGGCCTCAACTTATGTAAATTTCAGTTCTGCACTATGCAAAAAAAGAAATAATTAAGCCCCCATTTAGCCACAAAAGTCCCCAAGGCCTTAAAATATTTAAATTTGAGTTCAGCACCATGTAAAACTGCTAAATAGATATACATAGAGAATTTTGGACAAATATGGTAAAATAGTCCACAAAGCTGTGTGTTTTTATTAGTCCTAAAAAAGCCCCTGGGGCACACCTGAGAGTTATCGCGAAATATAGACTAACAAAATAATATAGAAATCAGTTAGTTAAAACTTTTCAGAAAGTTTCATAAAAATCCAAGGCATCATTTTTTTTAATAAGCACAAAAGTGTCAATTTTCGCCATTTTAAACCGAAAGGCACCCCTAGAGGGGGCAACCTGAGTTCTCCCGAAAAATCCGTTCTGTTACTTTTTTTTACCAATATCATGTTTAATGTTTGTGCAAAATTTCAAAAAATTCCAAGGCGTAGTTATTGAGAAAAGTGAAGAGAGACGAACGGACAAGGGTGAATTTACAGGCCGCCCTTCGTTTTGTCGGTGGACCAATTATGTTTATAAGTAAGAAATCGCTTTTAACTTATGTTCACAAACAACGAATTCATTATTAGAAATACCATCACAAGACTTCATAAAAAATGAGAAGCTACATAGCAAATAATTGACAAGACAGGCGGAATTTTTTTCCAGGAAATAAACTACATTCCCTTAATGCCTATGATAAAAAAAAAGTGACAACCAAAACAGGGAAGCCCGAAAAGGATACAGGTGCTATTAACAATCATTCGAATTGGTCATACTCACTTTAGTCATTCATATCTCTTAAAGGGAGAAAAACCTATAGCATGGCAGTCACTCTTCAGCATTTAATACATACTTGTACAGATCTTCAACAAACCAAATATAAAATACTACAAAAGAGACAATATAAAAAATGTTTAATAAAGCTTCTTTAGAAAATATATTACATTTTCTCAAAGTCACAAGTTTGAAAATAAAAATGATTTCTTTACCTAGCTCCACAAATATTTTTGCCACTGTACATCCAGAAAAGACGCATACGACTCAATACTACTACGAATAAGATACATACAAGCATCTACGAATAACCTAATACAATCGATATGTGGTTAAATACCAACCAATCTGATGTCGAATCCCCTTTATGTTTTCATTATTTGCAGATCGTTAAATGAGTGGTTATATTAGTGGGGCAGGTTATATATCTATAAAAGTGAAAGTGTCTGTCTGTCTGTGTGTGTATCGGTGTATCTGTGTGTCTGTGTGTGCACATTTCCCTACGCAATAACTGTCAATTTTAAGTCTACAGACTCGAAATTTGATATACAGGGTACTGACATTTGTGAAAATCTATATGATTGGTTTCCGACCAGAAATTTGGCGATTAAGGGGTCAAAGTTCAATGATTTGACCTTTGAGAACTCTACCAAACTCCTCCGACAATTTTCGGTCTAAACACTTGAAATTTTAGATATAGGTTCATTGGACATGGATCTAACTTAATAACTTGATTTGAGTCCAAAACAATAAATTTTAAGGGATAATAATAGGGATCAAAGTTTAAAAAATTGACCACATTTTTTTGTAGTATTCTATAAGAATATATTTTTTTTGTAGTATTATATAAGAATATTTTTTGTAGTATTATATAAGAATATTTTTTCTAGTATTCTTTAAGAATATTTCACTTAGTGAGACAAGCACCAAAATTGGCACAAATTACATTCAGAACATACATTTAAAAAAAAGTACATTAGCCTTCAGAAAATTCAAGATGGCTGCCAGTTTTCAAGATGGCTGCAGAAGGAAACCTGACTAATTTCAATTTTGGTGCTTGTATCACCAAGTAAAAGATTGTTTTAGCAATCTGCCCCACTATATAGTTGAAAACATAAACAGTTGCGTAATGTTTTTATGTTATTATATTGTTCGGATTTCTTAATATTTGTGAAACACATATCCAGTATTTGTTTAAGCTTACGTGAAATATGTACTCGGTTATTAACACTGGAAAATCCATTGCCTTCAATATGTTTTGCTTTGTTGCGCATTCAGGTGTTATTTTCTGCGCTAGAACAGCTAAACTTTAAAAACATCATGACATTGTAACAATACATAGACGGCTGTAACTTAGCCATATAAATCAAAATAGATTCAGCAAATTATATATATAAGTTATTTGTCAACCGTAAATTAAAACTCTAACTTTGTAAAACTTATTCAAACAAGTGAAGCATGCATAGTCCCTCATAAGTACACAGTGAACGAGGCATAAAAAATGACTGCGTTTAACAATTTAGCCCCAAAAGTCCCCAGGGGACGTACAAATCCCGGTGAAAATGAACAAATTGTGAAGCTTTAGGCCTTAGCATATGTAAATTTGAGTTCTGCACCATGCATAAAAGCCCCCATTTAGCCCCCAAAGTCCCCAAGGCCTTAACATATTTAAATTTGAGTTCAGCACCATGCAAAACTGCTAAATAGACATACACAGAAAATTTTGGACGGATATGGCAAAAGAGTCCCAAAAATAGAGTGTTTTTATTAGCCCTAAAACAGCCCCTGGTGCACACCCAAGAGTTATCGCGAAAGACAAACAAAATTATATAGAAATCAGTTAGTTACAACTTTTCAGATAGTTTTATAAAATTCCAAGGCATAAATTCTTTTAATAAGCACAAAAGTGTCAATTTTAGCCATTTGCACCAATAACAAAAAGCAACTCTAGGGGCCGGGGGCAACCGGAGTTTTCCTGGAAAATCCGTTCCGTTACTTTTTTTTTTTTACTCATATCACGTTTAATGTTTGTGGAAAATTAAAAAAAAATCCAAGGCGTAGTTATTGAGAAAAGTTCGGATAGAAGAAATGATGAACGGACAAGGGTGAATTTACAGATGCACCCTCTTTCTGTTGAGGGACCAATAACTAATGTTTCGAGGACTTCTTTCTTAAAATTGCATAATAGGGTTCCAAATTCACAGAAACCCCGTTTTGTCTACTGTTTTGAGTGAATGAAATTAAATAAAAAAAAGTTCTTATCTTTATAAATATATAATCATCAACACACAAACTGTTTTACTGCTGCTACCAGATCAGGCTGTCTGAAGATATTAGCTGCCTAAGACGAAATGCACATAACATCGATGCTTTTCGTGCTTCCCCCTCCATTTAGAACAAAACTTAATCATGTTCTGCAAAACCAAAAGCAAAAACAACCCACCTTTCCTCCCTTTTCCTTCTTCCCATTCCCCCTTTTTCTCTTTCTATCTTTCCCACTTCCTGATGTGTTTCCTAACTTAAAATATACCAAGCATTAAACTGTAACCCTTTCCCCACTCCCATTGCAATACTCATTCATGTTTTGTAGAGCAGAGAACAAAACCGATAAAATCCACTATAAAACAATGAAACCCAACACTACAAACTAGTAATTGAAGATACAAAAAGCTTGCAGAATAAAAACTCTCGACAAAATAACTAGATGCAACATGAATACTATTCCCAAATTAACTGGATTCGGCATTAAATGACCCGAAAAACAAAACGATCAAACTAAAATAAACAGACTGTTTTACCGTATCACAGCTCTTCAAAATGGCTAGTTCAGCACTTATCTTAAGCTAGGTTAGAACGAACAAATACATATGTTGTTCATTTCTACATTGGTAAATGTAGCGTACGTTTGAATATTTACAACTTGAAGACCCGGAAAATTGTCAAATAGAAATGTGTATTGATATTGTTGTGAAATTTTGCTACAAAAAATACGCTACTATGTATTTGCAGTAAAAAGTGCGTAACTATGATAGGTGTATTTGCCATATTGTTAAGCAAAAAAAAAATCGCTTTTTTATTTATATCGAATCCGATTGATGTCTACATTTTTAATCGATCCGTGAAAATTAAATATATTCGCTTAAACAATCCAGGGATTGTACAGACTTTCAATGATCGACTGACCTTCATTAGTAGCATTACGGCGCCTTGCGTACAGATTTTCGAGTTCGACATAAACATACTCGAGTTTCAGAAGATATAAATAAAGAAGGTTGAAGCTTACTTCGACCAAAACCTTATGTGGACCACATCTAAGACGAGAACAGTATCTATATTTATTTTTTCTTAGTCCATCATACAGATAGCCAAACATACAGTTTGTCTGGCTACCGATTCACCTTTTTCTTGGAAACTGCTGATTCGTCTGAAATTGTGTCTGGATCTTTGTTATGATTAGGTGCAGCGAACTGTGTATTATGGTATCCGTTTAATCCATAGTTAGGGATTAATGGGGATAAGTAACCATAATACCGCATTTACTGTAAACATTTTCTCAGAAACTACTGGCTCGATTTAACCGAAACTTTCTATGGACTTTTATGATAAGGTGAACAAACTAAGTATTATGGTACCCGTTAGGGATTAATGTGGATTAATGAGGATTAATAGGGATTAATATTTAATGCAAAATAAAAATGAGCACAATTATAACCATATTCAACCAGGAATTTGGCCTAACGCACACATCCAAAATCAATGGGCTATAACTTTTACAAGCTTTTCTATCCAGCCAGCACAGCCGCAGCGGAGATTGAACTCACTACACGAGTTTGTAGTGTAATTCAAATCTTGTCGGTAGCTGAATACTTGATGGTTCGCTAGAACTATCAAAGGTAATTTTTATTGTGACACCATCACTAGATCGGATACCTATCACGGCTTAAGAGAGTCACCATCTAACCTCGAGAGAAGGGTAGACCGCGCCAGTTTCTCAACCTGGTATTTTACCTCGCAGTACATACAGCGCTTTGCCTTCCCAAATGGTCACCCATCTGGTACTGGCCAGGCTCAACGTTGCTTAACTTCAGTGATTTGCGAGAACCGGTGTATCAACATGATTGTGGCGCATATATTACTCGTATTTAACGGGCTAAAATGTCCAGTTATAAATAATCCAAACAGGTTCTATCAAACCTTATGCCAAAATTTAGTAAACATGCGTGTTGCTATATAATGAACATTATTAGCGTGTATAGTAATGCTCTGAGTTTTCGCGAGACGCCTATTCAAACTAGTTTGGAAATTATCTGAAGTGGTATTCTGGCAGGAATTAACACCAGTTGTTCAAACAGCTACCTTCCGATTCACGATTCCTCTGGGGAACTCTAACTTGAAACACCTTCCATAGATTATCTTGGAGATTTAGGTCAGATGACAGACTTGGCCATTCTAAAACGATCATTTTCTTTGTCTTTTCGCTTCTCTCCATCCCTATCGCACGTTTTTACTGTTGGTTACTTTCGCTTGTCACCGTGTGTGTATTCATAACATACATATGGTTTAAATTTATGTATATTTATGAAAGTGACACACGTTTAAGAAGACTCCGCCAAAAGAGGTCCCGCAGCGACTGTAATTTATCTATATTGGCTGGAGAGAAAGGAATGTCATGCACACATATACACACCTACATATATAATCATACATATAGCACACACACACACACACACACACACACACAAATATATATATATATATATATATATATACGTAAAAGAAAAAAGTTACGTAAATTAAAAGTAGAGTAGTGTTATCTGCAGACATCGCCAAAAAAATGTTGGATATTTAAATGTCTTTTTTCGACATTAGATCCCCGGGAGTATTCAATTATTTTAGAACAAGAAAGAAATATTATTTATACAGGGTGTGTGAAAAAAAAAAAAAACTCGACAAAAGCTCTATACAATGAATTAACGTTTACTTTCGGTGTATTTTATGACTAGGTATTCATAGATTTGCGGTCGTGATATAAGGGGGAATCGAATACTTGCGGAGAATAATAACAATTAACTCATACGTTTCTGCGAGTCTATTGCAAGAGATTCCTATAACTTCCGGATTCTCGGCAAAAAAAAAAAAACACACACACACTACAGTCGAGTGCTTTTATATAAAATGTATACACACTACAGTCGAGTGCTTTTATATAAAATGTTCTCTCTATTGGTTTACCGTGAAAATTCAACAAACGTAACCTGATCTATACCATGTCGAGTACGAGAGTCGTTCTAAAAGTAAGCCCCTTTCTGTTTTAACTAAAAAACTAGAACGTTAAAGAACTACGAAGATGAAAGTGATACCATTAAAACGAGCGACCATTTGTACTTCAGAATATATATTTCTAC
Organism: Euprymna scolopes; assembly: GCF_053919585.1. NCBI lineage: Eukaryota > Metazoa > Mollusca > Cephalopoda > Sepiida > Sepiolidae > Euprymna > Euprymna scolopes. The sequence goes on along the minus strand of NC_136510.1, from coordinate 47,432,305 downwards.
ATAGTCACCACCATTCTCAACCTACTTTTTCAAGCGATTAACAGTGCGTCGGTTGGAAAAGTTAGTCACATGTCTGTTGCCACTCTGAAATCGACGAACTCTGCTGACATTGACTGCATCGTCTTCATAAATGTTTAACAGGCGCCGGTGAATCTTGATCAGTTCAATTCTTTTTCTGCATATAGAAATTCAATGATGTATCTCTTCTAACGCACGTCCATGACAGGGGTTGCTTTCTTGGAGTCTTATGCCGTAAATATCTGTAACAGAGCGATGAAACATTCAGGTTATGAATGCATAAGTTTAGTCATCATAAGAGGCAATTTGTAATCGCCATTTGACCAATTCAGGCAGAATAAAAATAAGAGACATTGCTTTTGGGACGCTCCTCGTATTTATCTCTATATTACGCATAATCAAATCATCATGTTTCTCGCATATTGAATGTGTTATAGAAGGGGGATGAAAAGTTGAATGAAATGGGAAATGGTAAGAGAAGACTATGAGCCGGAAAAAGTATTTTGATTGGATGATGTAAACATAGTTTTATTTAGCAGCAGCAGCAGCAGCGCCCTGTAATACTCAAACTGTCCTGGTGGTAAGTAGAATGGAAATACTTTATTGGCAAATATACCCGGTGAACAGGACTGTGATGAAAAACTAGGTACAATTAACATCACACTCTATTGTCTTCTCGTCATTGACATGTCGCAAGCAAAGAAAATGTTAAGAACGGAACTGCAAGTTTACGGAGCAGGCATAACGGCGTAGTTTCGTCCCATATACAACCGACATTTGTATGTGTGTTCTGAATCAAACCGTCCATGACTTCGTATGTAATCTATGCGCATTAATGCTGTAGGTGTTGAACCGGCAAAAATGCAGTTATAATTAGGGCTATGACAACAACATATTCTTTTCATTGTTTTGACTCTCGAGTATATATCCAACACGGTTAGAGACAGTTAATAAACCGAGGACCACATCACTCTATATAAAAGCATATAAGATATTAACAGATACACACCCGAGAGTCAAAACAATGAAAAAAATAATCTGTTGCCCTAACCCTAGTTAGAATGCATAGTTAAATCAACAAAGAGTTCCTCATACAAACCAAATAATCCTGAGCCATGTTCTTTCGTGCGGTCAGATTAAAAGGAAAGGAAGCATGCTTAACGAAAGCAAAACGAGCCACAAAGACAACATAATAACAAGACATGAGAGTAAAAGAAACAACAACCAAACACGTTTTCTATGTACAACAAAAAGTATAGAATATTTTTGGTATCGAAATCATTCCAGACATAAAAATCATTAAGGAACTAAAAAGAAACAAATACCACGGTATAAAACTAGCCAAAAAAATAAGTGTTAGATGAATATATTCTGACCCAGAAAATAGCAATTCGATCATGGAATATGAGGACTAAAGGACAAAATAAGGACAACGAGAGATGTAAGACTGCTGAAAGTAAGCCCAAATTCCATTTCCTTTAATAACAACAGATCAGTGACACAGTGCAATAGACTTAGTAGCTGGCAGTAGGAATATGTGAGAATATCGTATTCGAGAACAGAGAAAGATAACATACAAATGGCGGAAAGAAATAGCAAAAAACGAACTCTCCATCTTCAAGGTTGGTTGTTTGTTTTTGTTTTACGGCATATCAACCCTTCTCAGGTTATTTAATGCCGAATCCAAAGATTCGGAAGAAAACTTTTTTAATCGAATATATTTGTTGTTTTCAAGTCGGTTTCTATTTAACCCATAGTTGGGACTCTAACAGGTACTACCACTCCTGGTCAGCGCGGACCTGGGAGCAATGGCAATTAAAGGGTGGCTCCACACTCCCCAAAGCCCGCAAGCTGGGGCCTCACCAATGGATATAGTTTAAGTCATATCCAGGACCACCATCTTCAAGGAAAGTCAATTAGGTAAACATGAAATGGACCAAAAACCGACAAGACAACATGAATGGATAGAAATATAGTGTAGTATATGTTCGAAGGCGACACTTAATCTATTCAGTTCTCAATCAGTAAAAGATAAATTCTTCTAGATTGAAGCAGTTTTAATTTTAGATCTGTATCAGAGTGCTCGTTTTGGAAGAGTTAGCTTACCACACATTTAGACTCGGCCTTAAGTCTTACTTTTCCATCGCACGAAGACGATTAAATAGAAAAAAAAAACGTGAATCCACAATCAAACTGAAGATATAAATAAAAATATTGCACTGCTTATAATACCAGAGGTTTCTCCAGTAAGATCACAGTGACAAACTCTTCCAAATCACTCACAGATCTCGTCCGTTATTTCAAAAGAAGGACTCGCACATATCATCTTATATATCAGTTGATCATGTCTGTCACGAATGTACTCAGCTATTTTTTAATTTTTAATCAGAGCACTTGAGGGGGGGGGCAGTCATACACCAACGCCCAGCGACAAACTAGTGCTCACGAGATATTTTTTCTGATATATGACAGTATTAATAACATTATTTAATCGCAATTTGCACTTATTGAACTTATGATTTATATATATATGTATATATAATATATATACATATATATATACATATATATATACATATATACATACATATATATATGTATATATATGCATATATATGTATGTATATATATGTATATGTATGTATATATATATTATATATATGTATATATATATTATATATATGTATATATATTATATATATGTATATATATATATATATAAATCATTAGTTCAATAAGTGCAAATTACGATTAAATAATTTTATACTCACGCATGCACACACACACACACACACACACACACACACACACACACACACACACACACACATATATATATATATATATATATATGATAACGTCAAAGGACTGTTTGTGGATGATAACGTTTGCTTACTACTCGTAAGATGAGCTTTCTAGTAAACGTGGTAAGGTTGGCAATTAGGGTGAAACATAGCTTTTTTCAAATAATGGGACTTTCTAGCAATCGGCAATGTAATCAAGTATAAAAATGCATCAGTTCAATTACTTTCAAGATGTGTGTAATAGCAGTACGGTAAAATATATCGACTGCTGACGAAACGGACATGTTAAAAATGTTGGCTGGAAACACTTATTGTATCTAGTCACACTAAAGGACCATGGCGCAGCAAAGTAGCTTGATGTGAATGTCTACTATATTTAACCGGGGGGGGGCGGCATTACGAATATACATGCGTTACATAATAGCTATTGGTTTATGTTTTGATTTTTAGTCCTGCAGCAAACATGTCTTCATATGTCAGGTATTAACGTCAAAGGAAAAAGTAAATCGTAAACTAAACGTTTTGGTTTCGATTCTCAGTGGTGGCGCACGAGTCATTTTTTTTTAAACTTTTTAAATCATTACTATATATAAGTCCAATATAATAATAAATACGACATCTGCATTAATCAAAATATGATGTTTAAGCGTATTTTACGATCGGGGAATGCCGGGCGGCCTGCTATTTTAATTGATAAAATGGTCAAATTTATAAAATATACGCTGTTGATGTTTACGTGTTGTCTAGAATATATAACCCAAAATTAATTTGTTTACAATTTGTCATAATGTTTCCCGTTTTTATTTTGTGCTCGAAATATTAAAAAATATCGTAATCTTTGTTAGAAATATTCGTACTTGCGTGATCTAGTAATTATAACCATTCTCTAATGAGAGGCATTCTTAGTTTTTCTTCCGCAATTATGGGATAAAGAAAATTGCAAATTGCATTGGTCTGATGACTGAACTTATAAGGTAATGGCTTGAATTTTTCATTTCTCTGTTGCAAATATTGACGGTATGAGACACAAAGAAGACAACTCTTTTTAAATGCTTAACTTTGTATATAGAAAGGGGTACTTACACATAGACTATACACACACACACACACGCACACACACACATATATATATTATTTATCACACATATATTATATATTATTTTTGAAATCACTATTTATTGGGTACAATATAATATCATAATCAATAGAGAATTGACTCTATGATAATATATACGATATATGCATAAATTAAAATATTATATTTGAATGTATTTTACGACCGAGTAAAGTCAGACGCCCTACTAGTGCATACATATAAATAAAAAAAAAAGTATATTTACGTGTTACAGTTTGTGCACGTGCGCACGCGTGAGATTGCAATGCCTTGAATTGCATTTTAGCAGTCACTCGTGGAAATATATTTCAACTCCCATTCTATATTTTATACTTATCATAACATATTTCACATTCGCGCTCATAAAAAGTAAACAATAACGAAAAAGAAAATAACTACTTCCATAACATCAGTTTATGCAAACTGTGTCAATACTAACATTTATAAACCAATGGATTTGCCGTTTTAGGTTTTAAAAAAATCTGAATATTTAATTGGTGCGATTGTGTCCATATTTATTTGCATCCCCGGGTGGTTAGAATTAGACACAAGTTCTAGGTTTCCCAAAACGATTCTCTGATTTGAGATACAAATTTTAATAAAAATGTGTTAGTTTAAGACAGACTTTATTTCACTCACGTTGTTTGATGGCCAAGCGTGCGATCGAGCTAACACCTTAATCATAAGGAATAAAAAACATTCTTTCATACTATTATAAAATACTTAAAACAATTAAATATGCCAATTTATATTTTCGTTTTTGTTGTGAAGACTTTGTTGCGATTTAATCATCAGTTATCGTCAGATTACTGAACTTAAGCAACGTTCAGTTCGGCCACTATTTAGATGTCTAACCCTATGCAATAAGAAGTAATTATAAAAAGGCAACTTCTCTAATGGCGTTTGAGAAGATAGCCATCCATCATTCGTCTTGTCTACATCGGGCAAGTAGTAAAGTAGACGGTACAGTGAAGCCTTAATATAGCAACTAACCTAAAGGAAGGAAAACACGGATAACTATCCTCACTGCCGATGAATTATAATTACTCCTCATTTCACGATATATGATATGCATACATCAATGTGAGTTTATCATGAGACAAGGATTACACAATCAGCAACCGAGCATTCTTGGATATAAGTTTGATGCAAGTAGATAACGAGTAATACCGCATTGACACCAGTTTGAGATAGATCTCCAAAGATAAGCAACGTTGAATCTGGTCAGTATCAGGCGGGTGATCATTTGGGAATATCAGACGCTGGTTTATAAATGTTAGTGTATGAAGGCGTCGATACCTCCCTGTAAGAACTGTAAAAAAGCTAACGTTATCTTCTCCTCTGACCAGGATATACATGCGAGACTGGGAACTGCGTGTGAATTTAATATTCCCTTAACACTTCCTCCGATGAAGGAAGCATGTTCAACCCTCCGAAGATGAATACTGCTGACATACAGCGTTACATCAGTGTTTTCTCCAGTTATTTTATCACCCCAGTAAAAAATAACCTACTTAGTGACATGCAATATGGTTTCCGTTTTGCTAGATCTACAGCTGATGTGCTAACTGTAATGTCACACAAGATTAGTGAATCTCTCGACGTCAGCTTCGTTTTTAGAGCAATAGCTTGACATATATAAGGCTTTCGATAGAGTATGGCACCAAGGTCTATTTAACAAGATCGCCAGCTATGGAATAGCTAGATATGTCTTCTTACTTATTAATTGCGTGTCTCTCCGTTAGGCTTATGAGTAGTCGCTGACGGACAGAAATCGAAAGCTTCGGTCCAACTCTTTTCCTGGTCTTTAACATTGATTTACTAATTTACATTTTTAGATCATTCATGGACATTTATGCGGACGACACCATAATCTATGGCAGCACTTCCAAGACCGGCGATGACCAAGATCTTTTTGATAATCTCTTTTGATTTTGAGAACGTCGTAGTGCAACGGAGAAAACGGTAGCGGGTTAATTTTAATGCATAAAAAATCAAGCTTCTCTTCTTTCATCATAATCGCTCTGATCGCCATCAGATCCGAATTAAAATGAATGACTCTCATTTTGGGGAAACTCTAAGTTTTTATAAGCTTCTGAGACTGACCTTCACTCCTGATCTAAAATGGAACACATACATCAAATCTGTTGCTAAGATTGCTGGAAAAATGGTTGGATCACTCTACCGCTCCAGTAGGTACCTCACTGCTGATACAATTCTCTTCCTGTATAAGAGTCAAGTAAACCCTAAAATGGAGTGCTGTTGACACATCTAGGCAGGAGCTTCTCGGCGCACCTATTTTGCCTTGATAGAATTCAAAACCAGTTTCTAAACCTAGTAGGTGATGCCATTTTTATTCCCTGCAACCGTTTTCTTACAGAATAGACGTTGTGGGCCTGCCTCTGTTTTATCGTTATTCTCATGGCAGATGATCAACTAAGATCCAATCTATCGTTCTCCTTACAAAACTTTCACCCTCCCCCACACAAAAAAACACTCGATAAGCTACAACTACTATATACGATTTCTCCCACTCTCTATATGTGCCTAAAACTAAAGGCAGATTCCATGAACAGTGCTTCATTCCTATAACTATCTGTCTGTGGAACACTGTTCCGCTGGCATACTTCCCGATTGATAATAATATGTCACCATTCAAGCCCAATGTAACCAAGTTCTTCTTATAATTGTCTCCCTTAAATAATCAAATTCTACCCAATTTAGACTTTTAATAACAGACAACTACACTACCACTTAACATTCATTAACCCTTATCATCGAGTGGCTTTCAGGCCTTGATAAGTGGTCTCTCCTGTAAATAAAATTCTATGCTACTATTTAACACATAGCTGGAGGACTAAATACATGGATACGTACTTTTAAAAAGTGTTTAGATAAAGTGAAACAATAACTGACAAAGTTCATACATGATACGTTGATTGATTGAGATTGTCGGACTGACTTCCTCATCTTGGTTGTTATTGTCACAACGTTTCGGCCGTTTTGCCTTCGTCAGGTGCTTTGTATCGAACTGGGGAACCGTTTGTTAGAAGTCTCGAACCCAACTCTTTATTATTATTACGGGGGTACCGTGTTCGGACTCCAGCTAGGCTTTGGGACATAGTTGCTGATTCTCTGTTTTGAATGTTACTTTTTCACTGCCTTCGTTCATATTGAACTCAGCACCTTTGGGTAACTGTAAACGTTGATACAACGTCTAGGACCACTCGGCCATATGTCGCTGGGACAATTCTTAGTTGTTTTTTGTTAATGTTAAACCTATGTTGTTATCCAAGGTTTTCTCTCTCTATCAGAGGTGTCCAAATTGCATTCAGCTCTATGCTTGGTTTGCTCAGTAGGTTCTTATGTCCGAGCATGTGAGCTGTTTCTTTAAGTTTTCTCACTTTCCAGTGGGTCTCTCTGTTTATTATTTTTACTTCATCCCATATGGGGCGATGTTCCCCCCTATCCATCCACACATGGTTGGCTATACCCGATTTTTCCGTCTCCCTTTTAGTTACCGCTTTTCGGTGTTCTTCCACCCTTAATTTAAGGAGGTGGCATGTTTCACCCTTGTAAACCTTTCTGCAACTGCATGGGATGGAGTATATGCAGTTTTTGGTCATGTTCTCGTCCATGCGGGGCTTCGCTCGTACCAGGTGTCGTCTGAGTGTTGACTCGCTCTTGAATACCGTCCTGATGTTGTATGGGTCTCTCTGAATCTTTTCGGAGATGCCTCGTATGTATGGTAGGCAGACCGTTGGAGGATTTGGGTTTCATTCTCCTCTCTTATACTATTAACACGTATGGTGGATAATGGAAAGTGAGACAAGTACTCGAGAAAGCCAAGCCTCCTAAATCAAACATCTCTCGGGAAGATAGGCTGGCTATAAGAACCCTACAGAGTGACAGCAGTATAATAATTCTGCCAGCAGACAAAGGCAATGCTACTGTGGTGATGGACATGTCGGAGTACTCTGAAAAAATGGCAGCCCTAATCGCAGATGGTAGCTACGGTAAAGTAAAGAAGGACCCAACTTTGAAAACCGAAAGAAAGCTGTTACAAATCCTTACCAAAAACAAGGAACCCATCGCTCCGATGAGATATAGACAGCTGGTCCAGCATTACAGTAAGCTACCACATATGTACGGTCTCCCCAAGATACGCGAAGACGGTATTCCACTCAGACCCATGGTGAGCTGCCGAGGCTCAGCATGCCACCCACTGAGCAGGTACCTTGTGGATATAATAAACCCTTTAGCAGGCAAGTCAGCAACACATGTAAAGAATTCTGCCCACTTCACGGAACTGATCAAGGGAGCACCCATCAGTACAAACCAAATGGTAAACCTAGATGTGGTAAGCCTGTTCACTAAAGTCCCAACTAGTGAGGCACTAGCAGTAATTCAAGACAAACTAGCTGCGGGCCTCTCCATAGAAGAGCGCACATGTGTACCATTGCCAAACTTAATGGAAATGCTGACATTCTGCATAGAAACAACCTACTTCAGAATGGATACTGACCTATATCGACAAGAGGAGGGACTAGCTATGGGCTCGCCATTATCACCAGTGATGGCGAACATATACATGGAATACTTCGAAGACATGGCCTTAGGTTCAGCTCCCTTAAAGCCAACTATGTGGCTAAGATACGATTACACCTTCATACCCTGGCCCCATCAGGAAGACATCCAGGCTCTCCTAGACCATGTGAACTCAATAAGACCATCGATACAGTTCACAATGGAGAAAGAAAAAGATAACCAACTGGCCTTCCTTGATATACTCATATGACGCACAGAGCATGGGTTTAAGACATCCGTATATCGCAAGCCTACCTTCATCAGACAATACCTAAACTTCAACTCCCATCACCCATACAGTATCAAACATGGAATCGCACGCTGCTTACAACATCGAGCAGAGACAATAAGTAGCGACACCATTACATACCACCAAGAAATGGTCAGGTTGAAGAATACCCTCTGTCATAACAACTACCCCGATAGCATACTATCCACCAGACGTGTTAATAGTATAAGAGAGGAGAATGAAACCAAAAAACCTCCATACATACGAGGCATCTCCGAAGAGATTCAGAGAATATGTGCCCCCTACAATATCACGACAGTATTCAAGAGCGAGTCAACACTCAGACGACACCTGGTACGAGTGAAGCCCCGCATGGACGAGAACATGACCAAAAACTGCATATACTCCATCCCATGCAGTTTCAGAAAGGTTTACAAGGGTGAAACATGCCACCTCCTTAAATTAAGGGTGGAAGAACACCGAAAAGCGGTAACTAAAAGGGAGACGGAAAAATCGGGTATAGCCAACCATGTGTGGATGGATAGGGGGGAACATCGCCCCATATGGGATGAAGTAAAAATAATAAACAGAGAGACCCACTGGAAAGTGAGAAAACTTAAAGAAACAGCTCACATGCTCGGACATAAGAACCTACTGAGCAAACCAAGCATAGAGCTGAATGCAATTTGGATACCTCTGATAGAGAGAGAAAACCTTGGATAACAACATAGGTTTAACATTAACAAAAACCAACTAAGAATTGTCCTAGTGACATATGGCCGAGTGGTCCTAGACGGTGTATCAAAGTTTACAGTTACCCAAAGGTGCTGAGTTCAATTCTGAACGAAGGCAGTGAAAAAGTAACATTCAAAACAGAGAATCAGCAACTATGTCCCAAAGCCTAGCTGGAGTCCGAACACGGTACCCCCGTAATAATAATAAAGAGTTGGGTTCGAGACTCCTAACAAACGGTTCCCCAGTTCGATACAAAACACCGGATATAGCCAACTATGTGTGGATGGAGGCCGGAGGGCAAAACGGCCGAAACGTTGTGACAATAACAACCAAGATGAGGAAGTCAGTCCGACAATCTCAATCAATGAAAAAACCTCATCTCAAAAATACAGACAATTAAAAAAAACACCTCATCTAAAAAATACAGACAATTACGTTGAGTCCATGTCTTGTCCTGCCATCAAACACCACCCTACTATTTTACGATGTACTAAGCATTCCGAAATTCTATCTAACTTTTTTCTTCGAGTGAGAGAGTTGGAGGAGTAGGTCAGTAAGGACAGTTTAGACCTTCTAAAAATAATTTATTCCAGGTGTCTTATTCGAATCATTAAATTTCCTTAAAGCTAACTAACGACTTGGGAAAGTAAACCACGGAATACGGACGTTATCGTTGCGGATACAGTGAACGAATGATGATTTATTATTTTAAAACATTGTTTTTTTTTTGTGAACCAGGGAGAACGATTCTATAAAACAGTTCTAAAAAGAAGTTTTCTAACATTTGAGAAATCACCAGAATTTAACATCATTAAATTTTTTTTTAACCATGTTCTATATTGAAATATTTCCACACAATTATATATAAGTAAATAATACACTTGATTAAATAACATTAAGCCTGTGGATTCCTATTTCTTGCGATAAATGAAGCATTATTTTATTGTATGTTATTGTTTTATCGTTATGATATTATTCGAACCTATCTATGTATATTTCTTTATACTGTTAGGTATATGCATACACTCGCAGGGAAATCCGACGTTGCCCGGCATTAAACGAAGATACAAGGAATTTTCTGCTCTTCGAATATTTTTATTGTCATCAAAATCAGTGACATCGCCCATTCGTCAATCAAATCGATTAATTGCCTGCTCTATTGAGAATACAACCGCGGTGCACCAGAAGGAAGCTCACATGTATCCTCTCAGTAACTTAGTCTCGTACATTATAGAAAGTCTTTTGTTGATTATATGAAATTATTCTTATCTAATGACTCGAATTAAAGTTTAAAATGCAAATGTCAAGAATCGGAGTTCAGTTGTGCTCTGAACAGAAACATCCATTTCGAACGCCCTTTTGTCTTTTCACAGAACCTACTATTGGTATTAATTTGCTTCCCACGATAGCAAAATGAGGCACAATGTTTCTCCAAAACGGGGCGCTGTAGAAAAATAAAAGTGGCCTTATTATAAGAAATATTGCTGCACATAAAATCCTCATGAATTCAAAATGAATTGAAAATGAAGACAGGTTTAATAACATAGGCATATTATTATTATTATTATTATTATTATTATTATTTTTATTATTATTATTATTATTATTATTATTATTATTATTAGTAGTAGTAGTAGTAGTAGTAGTAGTAGCAGTGTAAAACGATGAAGACTCCAGGATGTTCATCGGTACGTAAGTGTAGTTCTAGGTGGTTCCGATTTCGGAACACCCAAGAAAGTTCAATGATCGCCCATACGATTACGGGGTTTGATGCGCGATTCCGGCCATTCCTCTCTCCACAAATAAAAGAACAATATAAAATAATAAAAAAACCCAAAAGAAACAGCTCAAAGTCTCTAAGAAGATAGGAGTACCGTGAGCTGCAGTCCGCATCCGATGTCGGAGTAACTTTCCCTTTCCGCGTGTTATATCCTGAAAGAAATGAACACAAGTGGACGGTTTCGTTTTGTAGTTAAGTCACAAATTCCGTAGGCAATGAATAAATAAAACCTCAGTCGTCAGTTCTTGTTTTTACAAAGATTAATTATCAAATAAAACTCCTGACTACAATGTTTTGCTATTATGTAGTGGAATTAAATGCAAAAAAAAAATGCATTTTCTTATTTCGCATAAGCAGTTCAATCAGAAAAAAAAACAAATCTATTTGCGACGCATGATTCCCTACTTTTCTCTTTCTTCTCTCTCTCAGTGAGAGTGTGGGGCGATAGGAGTGACGTGGAGGGACTCCTTCAGACTCAACTTGACTGCTCGACTTAACTGCCAAAATTCGCTCTCGCATACTTTCTTATAGTGAGGTAGCGGAGAAAGGACTGACGAAGTCCGAGGTCTTATTCAATCAATCAGCATCCGCATTATTAATCGAATTCGCACTGATTGGCCAATTTTGTGAAATCACTTGTGCATATTAATTAAGTAATTTTTCATCGAAAGCTTCTCACGCTGAGCAAATCTTGGGACTGGCCCTCGGGTCAATGCCGATTTCATAGTTTAACCAAAACAATCGTGAATACTCTCTTCTCCAATTCAATGTTTTTTTTTAAAAAAACAAAATTATTATTAATTATTATTTTTAATCCCCAAATTCGTTCAGCTGAAGTCATTTTTCCTTATTTTGGTTTGAGTCACCTACACAACAAATGGAGTAAGCAAGACAGTTGGGAATTACTCGGGATTGTTTACATAAGAAAGTCATTGCGGATTTTAACTTTTAAATTCAGATGGACATATCTCGGCTCAAACAACTTTATTAATCCAAATAAGCACCATCAGAATCAACACACATTTGCCGACGAAAAACAAGCGCATATTAGAAGGTGTTTTTGATATCGCTTAGGTTTTTGAAGCATTTCTCACGCAGAAAGTTGTTGAGATACTTGAAAAAAAAATCGCAGTCCGTAAGTGTGAAGTCTGGAAAGTACAACGTACGAGGTTCAATTCAATCAACTTCTGAAGGGTCGGTTTAGCAACATGTAGCCGGGCATGCTGGGTGTTGTTGTCAAAGTTTCTGATGCATTTCATCTATTTTGTTTACAGTAAAAATCCGCCATAATCGTTTCGCCTGCATTCAAAAAGCTGTAATGGATGAGACCGGCCGCAGACAACCAAGCAGTCAGCGTAACCTTCTCTTGCTGTAATTCTGACTTTGGGAAGTGTCGTGGAGCTTTGTCGGCCTCAAACCAATGAGCTGAGCATCTCCAGTTGTCGTAAAGAACCCACTTTTCATTGCAAGTCACAACCCAGTCGGGAAACGGGTCGTTCTTGTTGCGTAAAAGAAGGGAACATGACACTTCATAACGGTGTTTCTTTTCTTTTTGTTGCTCAATTCATGAGGAACCTATTTACCAAGCTCTTTTTTGTGTTTTACATCCCTTTCAAGTCATCAAATCATCATACACGTTACATCTTATTCGGAAGCAAGTTTTCGAACAGTTCTGCGTGGATTGGCTTTGTCTAAGGCTCTTAATTGATCCTTGTCATCATTCGATGTCCAACCACTAGGATCATCTTAAAAACTCCCACAAAATTTCTGAAGCCACCATTATGCTGTTTAGTAGTAGTTCCTGAGTTAAACGCTTTTTTAGTATCGCAAGCTGTTCCGACAGATGTTCGGCCTAGCTTTAGAAAATTGTGATAATTTGTTTTTACCATCTTGTATTTAAAGTTCTGAAAAGAAGACATAATTGTTGAAAACGATTGTAATTTAAACGATTGGATAGAGCGCAAAACGCCTTTTAAAATGATATACAAAGCGAAGGTGTTATAATGAAAGCTTATTTGAAAATATATCATTTGAAAGCAAAATAAAGATTCTGCAAGAACTTTCTTATATATATATATATATATATATATATATATATATATATATATATATATATATATATAGGGTGACCCAAAACTGGGTTTACAGCAAAAAAATTATTTAGAGATCACGTATATACGTACGTATATGTAATAGTGCAACGTATACAATTTTCTATTAATATAAAGGTTTAATTACATATAGTTGTACGTATGCGTGGTGTCTTAGTAAATGATTTTACTGTCCACCTAATTTTGGCTACTCCTGTATATATGGAGAGAGAGAGAGAGAGAGAGAGAGAGAGAGAGAGAGATGGAAAGAGAGAGAGATAAAAAGACGGACAGAAAGAGAGTGTTTAGAAAATCTGTGGTATAACTTCATGATTATATTCTAAATGCGTGCACAGGTCTGGGCGAAGAATTCAAATCCATCACAAAACCTTTGAAAACATTGCAATACCCAACATACTTCATACTAAATGCAAAGAAAAGAAAAACGTATAAAACATTTTCTAGAAACAATAAGAAAAAAAAACATATGCACCATACATTTCTCTGATGAACAGATATCTTCTTTTACCAAGTAACACCAATAATGCAACAATTTTCAACATTCTAAACAAATAAGGGATTTCAATAATACCAACCACAGCACAAAATATAAATATAAATTTCAAATTAAAACCAACAAAACATTAAAAAAAAAACACTTATCTAATGCAGGTTTATATACTGCGCCATGCTATAATTGCCATCCAATATATGTTTGTGACACGAGAGCTAGAGAAAAGGCTCAGTAAACGTAAATGATATATGAAAAATAGCATTTCCCTGAATGCATTATTCTTTCATTCATTGCAGCATGGTTCCACATTTAACTTTGATCTAGACGAACTCACTAAATTCATTTTACATAAATCTCAGCGAAGACTTTTTGAATACGTGCTTATCGCAAATTCAAACACAAATCAACACAGAACTTTAATTTAGATACGGTTTAACTGACTTGCATCATAGAAAATAATATTGATAATAAAATAAGAAAATCAGTCAATAAATAAAAAAAACCTCAAAGAAACACGCATTTCATTACATTTACACATTTTCAATCCTAACCACAATATCTATTAAAAAACAAAAAACAAAAAAACAAAAACAAAAACCAAAAACAAAACAACATAACATGTTTAAAAACTTCTCTAACGGCTACATTCGTTTAAAAATCTCACGCACTCCATCCCATAAACACAATTTACACTTTGAATGTTTGGTGTTTTTCGTTTAGAAAAAAATAAAACAAATGTGTATACCTGTATAAATATATACATATACATGGTAGATACTCTCGGAGATTCCGACGCATGAGGTCCTCCACAACACAGTATTAATGCCGGTGTCCCTCAGGGGTCCATCATGGGCCCAACTCTTTTCCTGATCTACATTAATGATCTTCCAAATCAAATCCTTACATCATTTGTAGACATCTATGCTGACGACACTACCATTTATGGTAGCACATCTAAGACAGTAAACGACCAAGTTCTCTCCAATTCTCTCTCCTCTGATCTTGAGCACGTAGTACAATGGGGTAAGGAGTGGCTGGTTACTTTTAATGCATCTAAAACCAAGCTTCTCTCTTTACATCATCAACATTCTGATCCACATCTGGCATCAATTGAAATGAATGGCTCTCGTCTTCAGGAGGCCTCAAGTTTTGACAAGCTTCTGGGCTTGACCATTACTCCTGATCTTAAAGGAACACGTACATCAAATCTGTTGCCAAGGCCGCTGGAAAAATGGTGGGATCTTTCTATCGATCCGGTAGATATCTCACTGCTGATGCAATTCTCTATCTGTATAAGAGCCAGGTACGTCCAAGGATGGAGTACTGTTGCCACAT
This sequence comes from Euprymna scolopes, assembly GCF_053919585.1. NCBI lineage: Eukaryota > Metazoa > Mollusca > Cephalopoda > Sepiida > Sepiolidae > Euprymna > Euprymna scolopes. Next base: position 47,417,099 of record NC_136510.1, on the reverse strand, counting down.
CTGGGCAGGAGCTGCTAGAAAGGACTTGGCCTGCCTTGATAGAGTTCAAAATAGACTTCGTAGCCTCGTAGGAGATGTCCTTTTCTCCTCTTTGCAACCTCTATCTCACAGAAGAGATGTTGCGAGTTTGTCTCTGATGTATCGTTATTTTCATGGAAAGTGTTCGACTGAGCTTCAATCTATGGTCTCCCCTCGCAAAACTTTCACAAGAAACACTCGTCTAACTGTAAATACTATCAATAATTCCCCCCACTCTTTATCTGTGCCTAAACCTAAACGTAGATTCCATGAACAAAGCTTCTTTCTTAGAACTGCACGCCTGTGGAATTGTCTTCCGTTTTCCTGCTTTCCGGCTGACTACAATATGGTTGTCTTCAAGTCTAACGTAAATAAGTTCTTGATGAGTCGTTCCATATAAGTTATCAAATTTACCAAATTTTCATTACTAATGATCACTATATTGTCCAATTTCTACTGTACACTCTTTAACCTTTATCCTTGATAATATGGTGATGCCTATGTAAAAAACAAAAAACAACAACAAAAAAAACAACTAAGTTGTTCTAAAATCCACACATTATTTGTTTATAGTGGTGAAGAATTTGTGTAGAACAAACCACACTTGTTGGTATAACTGCTAATCTCAGCCGGTGTAATGGCTGCTATACGACAGAGAAAACCGTAGACCTAACGTTTTTACATTACAGAGTTCCTTCTTCTAGATGGCTATCTTAACAAAGACTGAGGATGTATCTCTCCCAGGAGATTAAACGCGCCCTCAGATACCAACCTGGAAATTTCTACGTATATGTATATATACACAAGTGTGTGTTTGGGGCATTATATAAAGTTGTATTTTACTTTTAACAAGTTGGATATAAACAACATTTTTTATTCTGACTAGTACATTTTTATTTGTTTATGTCATATTGTCATCATAATAAATACTTCACTACATTTTATTATAAATAGGGTTACGACAACAGCATATTCTTTTCATTGTTTTGACTGTCGTGTGCTATCCGTTGATATCTTATATGCTTTTATGTAGAGTGATGTGGTTCTCGGTTGATTAACTGTGTCTAACTGTATGGGATATATACTCGAGAGTCAAAACAATAATAAGAATATGCTGTTGTCATAGCCCCAATTATAAAACATATAGATCTGCTCGAACAACTGGTAACATAGAAACATTCTGCAATTATGACCGAAAGATAGTCAACAGTAAAGGGAATAACTTACATGCTTACTTAAAGAATATAAAAATGATTGTTTTTCTTACAACAAAAAATATTTATATTTCTGTGTGAGTTTTAACAAATGCGCAAGCAATAATTTTTGTTTTTATTGCATCCCGGTTAACAGCTAATAAATACCCCCCCTCCCTCGTTGCCGGGTTCGAATTTATCGACCGGTGTTAATCGTAACACCCTGCACTGATGATTCCTTGAAAGGTTGAAACATTAGTGTCTGTTGGCATTTAATAGTTATTTAATAGTTTTTTTTATTTGATACATTTTGTTGCAATTTAAAAACGTTATCTTTCATCTAGCAATTAATAATATAGATATAAAATTTTCAATGATTTTTTTTAAAGTGCAACAGAATGTACATTACATAAAATAAATCCAAGGTAATTTTTTGATTCAATTTAAATTAAATTTTTATACCTTACTTTGCAAAATTTATAAAAGTGCACTTTGAAGATAAATAAATGTCAAATTGAATCGTGTACCTTTATTTTTAAAGCCTATAGTAAAAACATTTTGTTTAACAATTTTCATGCCTTCGATTAAATGCTTTTCCAACTTGTATAAATTAGATCCTATTCATATATTGTACCAACCTTAAATATTTCTTAATTATTGTTACCATATTATCCTATTCATTCATCTTTATTTCATGTTATTAGAACAGTTTTTTTTAAAATCTATACTTTTATTTTGTATAATTCTGGCTTTTCTCTTCTACTGATGTGAATCATTTAGCTTCGGAATACGATGGGCTGAATTGGTTTCCTTTTTTTCTTTTCTACTGTTATTTTCCTTATTATTCAGATAATATAATATATAACTTTTATTCCTCATTTTCATTTAATATATTTGTTTGCTCCTCTTAATAATGTTGAGCTTTTCTCATCTTGATAAGTCTTGCTTTATTAAAGATTTACACTTTCATTAGAAACTTTTATTATATATATACATACATATATATATATATATATATAAACAAATTAAATCAGCCAAAAAATCCCTTTACCAATTAAACCCAAAATTAACTGTAATTGTAATAACAAACATCTTTGACCACTCAATAATGATTGCATCCATAAAGATGTTTTATATTCATGCACAATTACTGAGATCCCACGCAATCCTCCCATAACATACACTAATATTTTATCTTCAAGTTATCCTTCTTCCCATCCTCCATCTGGTATAGTTACCAATCCAATATACCACTCGAGCAACCCCTTCAACTACAATCATACAACTAGCAATAATAATAATAATAATAATAATAATAATAATAATAATATTTCTCCTAACAGCCATCCTAACACTAACAACACTCACTATCCCCTCCAAAACAGTCCTCGTACAATCATTGTCCAACCCTTTGTTGAACACAATGAACAAAATTCAAACTATTTCCCTAATAAAATCAGCAAATTAGTATTTATTTCAGACCTCGAGTACATATATATATATCGGCGCTACTTCAACATTAATTAAGAAAAGAATATCAAATCACATTTCTTCTTTTAACAATCATAATTCTAATAATAACCAAGGAACTTCTCTCACCACTTTAATTAAAAAACTTAATTATAATAATACCCCCTTCTCAATCAAATGAACTATCATAAAAAGTTAAGTTTTATACTCCTCTGCACAACCTTTGCACAACCGAAGCTACAACTGAAATTACTTCCCCTCAAAGTAACAATATGATAAATTCTAAAAACGAACTGATCTCTTTCTGTAAACATAAGTCCAAATTTAATTATGGTAATTTTAAAATTACATAGCTATTACTTTAACCTTTCAAATATATATAATTTTTCTTTAACATTATCGTTTTTTATACATAGTTTCTTAATATTTTATAACTTAATATTCCTTTATTTTAATTCTTTGTTTCTTCTTTGTTTGGCCGGGTTTTTATCTGCAATTTCCGTTTTACTGTTTAAATATTCCCATCTATCAAATATATCAATCTACCAGCACATTCATACCCTGTATGTATATTTACTTATATTTTACTATATGCATTTACTTACATATTATTTGCTTTATCCGGAATTTGCAGATACCGGCCATCCTCTCCCCATAAATTTTAATAACTCCTGCTGATATTGTCTTAAATAATAACCTGTACATTTCTGTTGACCTCTTTTTGTCCTATATTTTGGCGCCTTTTAACGTCATCTTGTCTGGCTCATTTTGACATTTACTTTTCTATTTCATAATATTATTCAATCACATTCAACTTTTTTATACTTCACTCATTTTTTCTCGTTTTTTTTTCTCTCATTTTTCTTAATTACACCTTGTCTCGGCAGTCGAGCGTAACACATACCTTATTTTTCTTTTAATAATATTATTGGAATTCTTTCCTCATTTCTTTGTACCTATTTGTGAATTATTTCATGGATTTGGCCTTTTTGATTATTTTGGACCATCTTCCAATCACGCGATTACCTTGGATTTTACTTGTGCGAATGGAAATTTAATTAATTTTCTTGGATTTACATTTTTAGATTTTTCTGTCATTGGATACTTTACCTTTCACCAGGCTATCCATTCACGTGAAATCACCTTTTTCTTCGCCCTATTCCCTCTGCTTCACTTTTTGTTATCAAGGAAGATCTTTGACTTACTTGCAGTTTCATCAAATACTTTTGCAAGCGAAATCCGATCCCGCACTTTGCTAATTTCTACCCTCTGATGAGAAGTAAAGTATTTCGCGGATTAAGGACTATCCACTTATTTAGTGTTTCCTTTTCAAATTAAATATGTTTTTAACTCTTTTTCAAAGTGTTTTGAACATGGTTTATTAACTATTTGGTCTTTATATATATATATATATATATATATATATATATATATATATATATATATATATATATATACAATTCAGAAGCTTCCAACAATTATGAACTATCAGGTTCATTGATTGAATAACGTCTATATGTTGACGAAGAAAATCACAAATGTGTTAAGTTTTACCTTGATGTGACAATAATAAAGATTTTCCGAAACGCGTTTGCATATGAATAAGTTGAGTTTTTGTGGCATAAGTAGAAAATATTAATTTTATTGTAAATTTTGTCAATTAACTGAATTAAAAAAATGAAAGCTCTAGTCGACATTAGGTGTCAACTACCGACCATCTTACTTTTAAATAAATCACGCGATATATGATCTGCGTGAAATATCGCAATAGTTTGAGTATATTAGCTTAAAATTATAACCTCTATTGAAGTGAAAATATAGCGTATGATTATATTTCAATAGAAGAATAATACGAGAACTATAATTATGACAGCATTACACATCCAACAAAGTAAAACAAGAACGCACATGTAATGAAACGAATAGTACTGGAAATCTGGGGAAACTTTCTGTCAGAGAAGAAAACCCCTCTGAAAAAAAATTACTAGGAACGACTGACATAAGAGCTCTAGGTATTTATACTACTACTATTAATAATACTACTAATACTGCTATTACTGCTGCTACTGCTGATGATAATCATAATGATACTGCTGCTGCTGATTATGATGATAATGATCTACTTCTATATTTCAAGGCGTTTCTATTTTAATCCGTTTCGTTATGATATTATGCCTGCTGCCATCTTTTAGTAATTACGCGTTGAAGTGTTTTCTAGATTCCATTCTATTTTTTAGACTCGCAAAAACATGACAGCATTAAAGATACAAAAAAAAACGTTCTCGAAATACACAAATCGTTTAGTTGTTCTGTACTACGGTTTATCAACACTATTTCCGTTTAAATGAATTGAAAAGTGTTGATAAGCTAGAAAACAGAACAACGAAACAATTTCAAATTAATGTCTAATTAAACCACAAAAAACTCTTTAGGATATTTATCTTTATTTATTGGTCCCCCGACAAAACTAGGGTGGACCTGTAAATTAAACCTTGGCCGTTCGTCCGTTCGTCTGTCCGCACTTTTCTCAATAGCTGAGCCTTGGAATTTTTTAAAATTTACACAAACATTAAACATGATATCAGTAAAAAATTAACAGAACGGGTTTCCCGAGTAAACTCCGGTTGCCCCCCCCCCCAAAAGGGTGCCTTTCGGGCTAAAATGGCTAAAATTGACACTTTTGTGCTTATTAAAAATAATTGATGCCTTGGATTTTTATAAAACTTTGAAAAGTTGTAACAAACTGATTTCTATATAATAAAATAAAATACGCAGCAAGTGCGCTTGAAAGCCAAATCACAACGTAATATAAGGAAAATAAACATATAATTTATCTGTTGAAATTTATCACAAATATATTTCAGAGGTATACTCCATCTTAAGTGTGTTGTTTTGTTTCCTTTTTCCTTTTCTCCTTCCTTGCCATGTTGTAAAGTTTGAGAAAGAAATCTGTTTGTATAACTGCTAAATACAATGCGCGGCTCCTTACAATGTCAAGGAAGAAAAAAAGGAAAAAAACATCATACTGAAGATGGAGTATACCTCTGAAATATATTTGTGATACATTTCAAACAAGTAAAATATTTGTTTATTTTTCTTATATTATGTTGTGATTTGGCTCTCTGATTTTTCAAGCGCACTTGATACTATTTTATTTTATTCCAATTAAAACAACGTTTCTATATGAACTCTCATTCTTGACGTTATTCTCGCGTTGCCTACGCACAATTCAAACATTTCAAAATATAACCGCTGTATACAACGCGCGGCTCCTTACAAACATACTTCTTTCTCAAACTTTAAATAAATAATTTTACCAAAAATTCTTCATAACTTTTGGTTTCGGTTTCGATTACAGCTGATGGCACTTAAGTTATATATATACACACACGCGCGTGCACACATACATGCGAACACATATATATTTTTGCATTAGTTTTGGTTTCAGTTTCGATTCAAGCTAATGCACTCAAGTCATATGTATATATTTTTTTAATTTTTGAAATCGCAACTTTATAAAATATAAAAATCAATAGAACACCAACTCTATAATAATATATATGAAATTTGCTATGATTAAAATCTCATATTTAAGCGTACTTTACGATCGGGTTTTGCTAGCTTAGATAAATAGTTTTGCAGTTTTAACAAAAGAGCTACAATAATATCAGATCGTCTCAATTTTTGCTGAACAGAATGCCAACATCAATATATCATATATGAATGAGTCCTATGTGGAATATCCACAGGTCTCGCTAGTTATAGTTGGTTGGTTGGTTATTTTTGTTTTACGGCATATCAACCCTTTTCAGGTTATTTAATGCCAAATCCAAAGATTTTGAAGAACATTCTTTTAATAGAATATATTTGTTGTTTTCAAGTCGGTTTCTATTTAACCCATAGTTGGGAGCCCGACAGGTACTACCACTCCGGGTCAGAGTGGACTTAGGAGCAATGGTAATTAGTGGGTGGCTCCACACTCCCTAAAGCCTGCAAGCTGGAGCCTCACTGCTGGATATAGTTTAAGGTCATATCCAGGACCGCGCTAGTTAATAATAATAATAATAATAATAATAATAATAATGATGATGATGAGGATGATGATAATGATGATGATGATGATGATGTATCAAAATATAATCTGAATAATAACAAGGTTGCATTTAATTCAGGCCATCTTAATATGCGAAATTGAATGTATTAAATATTAAAAAAGTAGAATGGATCCTGAGTTTACTTCTAACAGCCTTGTCACTCTCACGTTAGTTTTCCGTTTGGGTCTTACCACACTTTACGAATGATGTTTCTGAAAAGTGAGTAGAAAGCCATCTAATAAACGTTGTTAATCGCGTGAAAATGTAATGCCCTACTAGAGTTTTGTTTAAATTTCAATTTGGGAGCAATTATAGCGGATCTAAATGACTGTAACGAAACCGCCATTTTTTTTGCCCAAACTCAACAAACTTGACACGATTTTGTCGAAGTAAATAAACGCCTTTAATTAAGTTTAAACACAAAAGCTTACTCCAGTAGGTTAAAAAGTAAATTATCTTGACTTTGATAGCATTCATTTGTTGTGTATTTATTTTTTAATTGTTGACTGTTGTAAAATCTGTCCCAAATCGTTTCTCAACGAATACGCATAATACATATTAAAGGAATGACATAGACTAATCTAAAATAATTATATTTCGTCTAATAACATAAGAAAAAAAGTCTAATTCAAACTAAGTTTCGATTTGTCAAATACGTTGCTATTTAGGACTGATTTTAAAAGTCGAATTGCCTTACGGTTGTTTAGTCCAGCCCCACTCTTAGAACTTAGACACCAAAACTCTACAGTCGTAAAGTGAGATTGAGAAGTATGCGTCCCAAAGAAGGGACATTCTGATCTGCAAAAAGTGCCTAAGCAGCCCCGTCAGCAGCCCCCGATGAGGGCACCTCAGGCGATTAGCAATAAACTAACCCTTTCCCAAAGAAAGAAAGCAAAAAAGTGGACCTCTTAGAACTCTATAGAACTAAACTCTCACCGCAAAATCAACAAGGACAGAATCATTAAAGGAATAGTCTAATCTCTGTTTATTTAGGGGACCGAGGATAAAAATATGTAGTTGAGTCAGATTGACTTAAAAAAAACAAAGATGTAGAGAAAGTGGATACTTGAAAGGTTTCTTAATTTGATCATTATTTTTAATCATCTCTTTGTTTTTGAAACTAATTTATACGACCAGATAGAACGAAAAACGAACTTTAAGATGATATATTAAAGTAAATGGTAAACCTATTTGAACATACATCATTTGAAATCCAAATTTAAAAAATGCAAAACTTTCTAATCAACCTAATAATTGTAATATTGCATTGCCTTTCAATGTCAATTGAAAGAGGATGGTGAAATACCCGTTTCGTTGTCATGAAATTATCTTTATTGTCATCCCCATCTAGTTTTGGGAATAGTCGAGTATCTGTTATTTTGTCACGAGGTCCTCCTCCCAAGCATTACCCCTTCTTTTAAAAAAGCAATACAAAAAATCTTTTCTTGTCATGAAATCACATTTTAAGAGACTGCTTCCTCATTTAGATATGGTGTCGTATTTGTTTTGTTAGCAAGAGCCCATCGTCCCAAGCATTGACTTTTGTATCTGCTAGAATACATTAACAAGAAACTGTCATAATAGACTATAAATGTTGCAAAATCAATACTGACATAATTTATATAGTAACAAATATTTACGACTGTTTTTTTTATTTATTTATTTTTTTTAGTCTCATTAACTATTTTGAAAGTCTCGTCTCCCAGTCTTTTCTTTAGTAAAGTAGGTAAGACATACAAACTTTAACTTATTTTATAAATCAAATATTTAATACCTTTATTAACTTAATCACTTTTATGTTTCCTTTTGTTTTGTTTTTATGCAAATCGCTCCAGGGTTGCTATGAATCTACTTAGTGTAAGAAGTTAAAAATAAAATAATTCAAGGAAAAAAAAACGAGCCAACGATGAGTGTTGGATGGATGGATATCGACCCAGAAATGGCTGAGCAGACTCGTCGACATTCCGTAGTATAGGCGCTTCATGCAATTAACAACATACTAATGATTTCTCAAAGAGAAAGCAAAACATTGAAAGGTGGGCTGCCTCACACGAAACAGAATCATACCTCACCCATTCGTCTGAGAAGATTCGGCTTCAGACCCACAAATACCAAATCAACATTTTTCACGTGTATCTCCTCGCTAGACATTTATTGACAAGAAAGTCAGTCAAAACAAAACATCTAAACTACAATTTAATCATTGCTTATGCATAATATAATCATTAAAATAGAAAAATAAAATGTATCTTGTTTTCTTTAGCCGCTGTTGCATTGACCACGATCGCTGTCGCCAGGGTCGCCGAAAGTTTGTAGCTGCAACAAAGACATTTAATGCGCATAACATTAATTACGTCAATTAATTAATTAACCAAACAACAGAGCTTGTGAAGGGAATGATTTATTTGTCTCGGCATGTTGGTGGTTGATCCCAGCTGCAGGTAATACAAGGGATGGGGGACACAGAGACAAAGAGATATACTTATTTATGGCTTAATTATTTTACAACTCGGCAGAACATTTTACGAGACATCTTGTCTGCTTCATTGCTTTCATGAGAACCGCGGGATAGCAACCGCTAATCTCTCAATTGCATACCTGGCGTCATAGTCAGGGTAAAAAAACAAACAAACAAACAAACAAACAAAAACACCAACGCTTATTATAATCACAATATCGATCTATCATGCAAAATACCTATATAATTGCAATCTCACGAGGACAGTGTTAAACACAAGGGCTGTTTTTAATGTAAGGATAAACCATCTCCCCAAAAGGAGATACTCTGGATTTGGGACAAAAATAAAATGACTTTAGTCTACTAAGTTTTTTTATTCATTGATCGAGAACAGAAAAATATGAAGTGATAGATTTCCGTATAGCTAAAAAAACAATGAACATTAAAAAGGTTAATGTGTGCCGCGATATCACAGCTATATGTTTGCTCCAAACTAACTACAGATTTAAAATAAGCATCTTGAATCTCTTTTAAACTTATGATTCAGAATTAAAAGTACGTAAAGATGACATTAAAAACAAATGTAACAAATGTATATATAAATATATATATATAATATTTATATATATATATAATATTTATATATATATATATCTTTAAAAAAAACTTTGCAAGGATGAAATATAGGTAAAATATCTCCGCTTGTTTTCTTTTCCTTATAAGGGAAATGGTTTACATAATATTTTATTGCTAAAGTATGTTTTATTCAATAAGTCTGACGAAAGGCTGTTTTTGTGAAAAATTTTAAACGACATAATGTTTGAATTTGTCCGAATAGTCTTGAAACAATTGTAACCAACGATGAAATCCACTATTTGTTGCTGTCAATCCATTCCTTGATGTCTTGGTTTTTGTTAAAACAATATATATATATATATATATATATATATATATATATATATATATATATATATATATATATATATATATATATATAAAGCTGAATGTGTGTGTGTGTGTGTGTGTGTGTCTGGTCACGAATAGGCTCCTATATGGTTGACTATTTAAAAAAAACTGATTACATATAATGATAGAAGATGTATCGAGACACAGGATTGGGTATGTTTGATCTGGCAGAACAGTGGTTCATTAAAATTGTGGGGTCGGTGTTCGCGCCTGGTCCACAAAATATGGGAATAAAAAAAAAACGTTTACAAGTGTTTTTGATATAGATGTAATAATAATACTTTGGTAAGTATGTTTTAACTTAAATAGGGATGGTATAATAAAATTGTGTGGTTTGCGTTCGCGCCTGGCCTCCATAGAATGGAAATAGGCACAAACTTTAATAAAGACTTTTCATATCTATCTGCGTAAATATACTTTGATAATAATGTTTCAGTTTGAAGAAATATGGTATAAAATTATGGGGTGTTCGTTCGCACCTGACCTCCATGGAATGGAAATATGTCACAAAGTTTAACAAGGTTTTTTAATATAGATCCACAGAATATTGTGATAAGTGTTTCAGTGTGAACAGGTATGGCATAATAAATTATGGGGTTTATCTATTTTATTTTTACTTTCATCATATTTTGCTTTGGTTTTGATACCCCCAAATTCAACCCAAAGTTGCAACCCTTCCTTTTCATAACCTATCATACTTTCATAAATCAGAGTCCATTTTCTGTAGGCTATTTTGGAACCCAGTCAACGACGGGTGCTTTTGCTAGTATATATAAATTTTGTAAATTTTGAAAAAAACTCCAAGCCAATGAATGCTTTTTCATTGGGTTCCAGAGCACATATAGTGTAATATAATAATTTGTAACGTTTCCTCTTAGCTGTTCGAACGACATACTCTTACTAATCACTCATTCTTTTCACGTCAAATCATCATATTTGATGTATCGTTTCTTTAAAAGGAAAACACCCATCGTTTTATATTAAATATAAATAGGAATATATGGTTTTGGTTTAGTAAGATTTATTTTATTTTACGTTTGTTTTTCTTTATATATTTACACTTTAATTATTTAAAACTATGACTGATTTATACGGAAAGGCAAACCACCCTCATTTATTTACGTATATAAAAATACACACATTATTTTTGTTTCGTTTTTGGATAAAGCGTTCGCATTCAGTATTGATATTTTATTTTCATCCTAAAGTTTGAATCTCACATTTATCTTTATTTTTCTAACGTGTCTTAGTTACTTCGAAAACGACTATCATCATTAACCTGATTACATTAAAAAAATAGTGAACATTATTTAATGAATTTTATTAACTTAATGTTGACAATAGAATATTATGTACATGAATAGAAAAGTTGAGAAAGTAAGCACGGACCAGTACTTCAGCTTGTACTTTACAGTTTAAAACCTGCTGACCTCTGTTTATCATATATTCTGTTTACAAAGCCACCTGCAAAAGTATATTTTCAAATAATATCTATATATCTATAAAAGTGAACGTGTGAGTGTGTGTGTGTGTGTGTGTCTGTGTGTACATTTCTCTACGCAATAACTCTGTCAATTTTAAGTCTACAGACTCGAAATTTGATATACAGGGTACTGAGATTTGGGAAAATCTTTGTGGTCTGTTTGCGGCCAGAAATGTGGCTGTTAAGGGGTCAATTTGACCTTTGAGAACTCTACCAAACTCCTCAAACAATTTTGGGTCTAAACACTTGAAATTTTAGATATACGAGAGGCGTGCAATAAGTAATTCCCCTGAACCACTTCTCATAGCAGTAGAGCAATGAAACTTGGCACAGTTATTCGTCTTTCTCTACATAGGAATCACCCAGAATTATGCATTCCTCCCATCGTTTGATGCAGCTCTGGAGACCATTTTTGTAGAACACCCCAGATTGGTCCTTCAACCACGACATGACTTCAGAAATCAAGGCTGCATCATCTGGGAAACGCTTTCCTTTCAAAAACAACTTCAGAGGGTGCAAGGTTAGGAGAGTAGGGAGGATGGGGAAGGATTTCATAACCACACGCCCGTGCTTCTGATCTGGCGACATGCGAGTTGTGGACCGGAGCGTTTTCCTGCAGGAGAAGGGTACCTTTGCTGATCTTGTCCCGCCTCTTGATTTTGATAACTTCCCTTAATTTCCTCAAAACGAAAGCATAATAGGCTCCTGTAATTGTGGTACCCTTTGCCAGGAAATCTGTCATCACTACTCCGTCCTGATACCAGAAGACTGTGAGTATGACCTTGCCAGCGGACGGCTGCACCCTTACCTTCTTTTGAGGTGGTGAGTCAAAGTGCTTCCACTGCATTGACTGACCCTGTACTTATTAGGCGAATAGTAATGCGCCGATCTTCCAAAATGGCAGCCTCAACTTGACGGACAGATGCCTCATCAATGGCAGAAGGTGGGGGGCGACCAGGCCTGGGAGCTGTTTCCACATACTTCCGGCCATGTTTGAATTCACGATGCCAGCGTTTTACAAGGTCATATTATGGGGAATTATCACCATAAGTTTCTGTCATTTCATCAAAAATCTCCTGTGGTGTGCGTCCTTTCAAATACAAAAACCGGATCACTGCTCGACATTCAACAGGCTCCATTTCACACCTGACTCAGTTCAAACACCTGTAAAACAGAAACCACAATTAGTTCAGAGCTGTAATTTGACACATAACCCATGGATATATAAATCATTGCACATGTAAAATTTCAGCTAGATCAGCCTGCTGGAAGTGGGTCAGGGGCATTACTTATTGCACGCGCCTTGTAAGTTTTCTGGACATGGACTTGATTTGAGCCAAAAACAATAAATATTAAGGGGTCATTATAAGGGTCAAAGTTTAAAAAATTGACCTTTTATTATTTTTGCTCAACATACACCTCCAAACACCCGGGCAACGCCGGGTTGAAATGCTAGTATATCTATAAAGTAGCTACGTTAACTACTGATATTTATTTTTTTCTTCGCATCCTTTACTGTATTATAAAAACCATGGTGTATTTTTTTTAATAAATGCACACAACCTCCAACAAAAGAAAATATACATAGTTGTGAATCACACGTTAATTTTTTACCCATTATAGATGTATATAGACTTTTGCCGAATCTGTCATAAAAAAGCCAACGAGACAAGTTGAAATAAACGTAAAGATTATACTGCATTACTTGATTAAACTAGAAATGCACGTGGGTGATTTTGGTGAATCCGTTGTTCCTCGATTATATAATTTCCGATGATTAAAATAAATAAATCTTTGTCAAAAATGTTTTATAATTATCAACCAATAAAAGCGAGTCGGTGACAAATATATAACAAATAGCTTTTAATAATATCTAAAATTGATTTTTTTTTAAATATTAAGCAGCTGTTTACATTATTACATTAGTCTCCAGCCACTACAAGGCACACACGCACACACACACACAATATATATATATATATATATATATATATATATATATATATATATATATATGTATATATATATATATATATATATATATATATATATATAATCATCCACATACAGTACTTTTTCGCTGTTTCCCAACTCATCAGTGCGGCTAGATAGGCAACTGCCTCAAGCCAGGATCGAAAACCGACCGCTCAAATGACAGTCAAAGCTTCTCACCATTACGCTATACGGCTGCTGCTGTGTGGGTAATGAATTAATGATGTTTTACATCATCCAAATGCCTTCGCTCAATTTGTTTAATAGGCTCCAAACATACAGTCTTCTCAGTTGGTCATTTAATATTATTCAAACGGTATCCATTACGATATTGTCACGTATTGCGAATAAAAAGTCTGTTAAATTATGTTTTTGCTGCATATTTAGTCACGTACTCATCAGATGTTTACGTTAAACGAGAAGGAACCTCGGTTACATGAACTATGTAATTTGTCAAAAATGGTGTTTTTATAAGTTTTTTAAGTTAAATATCTGAGGAGTATGTGCCTTAATATACAAAAAAGACATAATTTTTCATACTTGTTAGTTGCAATACGAAACAATATTGTAATGGATACCTTTAGAAAAGTAAGAAATGATCAACTGAGAAAACATGATATTTGGAACTTGGAGAATTATTGTATTACACCATATATATATATATATATATATATATATATATATATATATATATATATATATATATATATATATATATTGTTTTAACAAAAACCAAGAAATCAAAGAATGGATTGATAGCAACAAATAGTGGATTTCATCTTAGTTACACTTGTTTCAAGACTATTCGGACAAATTCAAACATTATGTCGTTCGAAAATTTTCACAAAAACGGCCTTTTGTCAAACTTATTGATTAAAAAACACTTTAACAACAAAACATTATGTAAACCATTTCCCTTATAAGGCAAAGAAAAAAAGCTAAAATATTTTACCTATATGTCATCTTTGCAAAGTTCTTTAACACTGATATTTAATCAACAGATTTCAAAGGAAAGCTACTCTTATCAGTGGGAAAAAGCCATTCAGTTATAATTGCATTAATTAATCATTAAGTATTATATAATCAATAAGCATTAATATGAAATTTTTTAAATTTGCAAACAAAAGATTTTTTCTATCGAAATATCGTCTTGAAACTGTTTGCAAGTTTTGTCATTTCAACATTTTTTTTCGATTTTGCCAAAGACGGCGATCGATTTTTCTATTTAACATGGTCATTGATATAAGATGTAATTAATTTTAAAAATTGCTTACTCTCATCTGGCGGAAAAAGAACGTTAGACTTTGAGTTAGATGTTCCGTAAGCCCATTTTCTTTTCTTGTTTTTAATTCACGTTCACTCCCAACAAGTCATATCGCCACTTGGACGTAAGAGGCCACTACTTAGGACCACGCCCAGGAATGATTAACAGGATGTTGGTTTACGTTACATTTAAACTTCTGCATATCAATACAGCCAGAGAAGCAGGCAATAGGAAGGGAATTCAAAGTCTAGCTGTTCGAGTGAAGAAACTAATAAATTCTTCACTGCTTTCCTGGCAGTACTGATATGCAGAAGTTTAAATGTAATGTAAATCAACATCTTGTTAAAGAACTTTTTGGCATTTAGGGATCACAACACTGAAGAGGTAAGATTTTGTTGCTAAGCAGGTTTGTCGGGGATGTGTACATCCAGAAGGCACAAGTGAAACGATTTCATCAGAGCACATTCCATTAAAATATTCGTAAAACAGGCGCAATGATTCAACATTACGACGATGGGACAGGAGCGGGAAATTAGGTGGGAGTTATTAGATTGAAGACTCTTTTTTGGACTTTAAGCGACTGAACTTCATTCTATGGTGCTCTCTTGTAACACGTTCACGACAGACATTCCTCTAGCTATAACTACTCAATTCTCTTTCCTTTATGTCTATACCTAAAACTAAACGAGTGTTCTATGAGCAAAGTTCTTTTCTAGAAATGTCCGCCTGGGAAACACAATACTATGAAGTTGCTTCCCAGCTGACTAAAACATGGTGCTTCCAAGGTCAATATAAATAATTTCTAGTTAAATCATCCTCTTATATAATCAACTTCTACCCAATTTTCACCACTACTGATTATTATGGCGTTGTCTCACAAGCCAGATGCCATTCATTGGCCCTTATCCTAGAGTGGCTTAAGTGACTTGATAAGCGGTGGCTCTCTTGTAAAAGAAAATCCAGGAATTAGACACCCCCTGCCAACAAGTCGTTTAACTGACGAAAAACGTTAAGTGAATGTAATGTTATAAATTTTCATATAACAAAATTTGCAAACAGTTTCAAAAGTTTCAAACTGCGCAGATCGATAGAAAAGTTCATTTGCAATCGTTTGGTAACAGTTAGTCGTACATTAACCCCCCCCATATTTTTACGTTGTTAGCTATAATACAGTTGTTCCGAATCTTTTGGCCGCCCAAAAAGCCGCCAGCTTGGTGGACAAATATTAATGATTAGAGACGGTAATTATAAACAAAACAAAACGAAACAAATAATTATAATAGATTTCTAAAAGCTTCGTCGCTTTCGATTACAATCAAGTTAATACAATAGAAAACGTCGCGTTATTTTCCTCTTTGTTTTTACCTTTGGTTTATGTGTATGTGTGTGTGTGTGTGTACGAGCTTGCGTGCGTGTACGAGCCTGCGTATGTGTGTGTAGAGGGTGTCGATGTATTTTGAGCTAGTAATTTCTGGTCGTCATCTGGAATACATCTGTTCTCTACTCAGAGGGAATCGCAGTTTTTGATAGGAAGCAGACAGCCAGGAGCCGGGCGTTGGATTACACCCATTATAGTTTGCGATATCAGAGGAGAGTAGGGGTAGCGGGTGCTCCTACTTCTGGATACACGGATTCACCTTCTCTTACGAAGGAACATTAAAACATATAAATAAATAGACGTCTAAATTGAACATACAATCGGAACATTTGTAAATATATATATATATATATATATATATATATATATATATATATATATATATATATATATATATATATATATTAGGGATGAGACGATTCCAATATTTTTTCTGATTCTGATACAATTACAGATAAATAGGCAGTTTTTCTTCTGATGAGTAAAGGGCAGAATAGATTCGTTGATAGATGAAATAATATGAATGATTTTGCTCTACGTCACAGGTGCTGTCAAGCATAGTGCACATCAACGTACTTAAAGGAATAAATTGTAAGATGGTCAACATTGTTATTTACTTTATATGCTCATTGAGCTTCATAAGTTAAAGGATTGGTAAAATAAAAGGCGAAATATAATTGAAAAACATATTTTCACATTATCCCCCTCTCTCTCTATTTCTCTCTATCTCTCACTCTCTCTCTCTCTCTCTCTATATATATATATATATATATATATACATATATATATATATATATATATATATATATATATAATTAAATGCAACGGAGGCACTTTACTTTATGATATTAAAGGTCTATTGACAGTAACTCTAAAATTAAATTTATTATTTACTACAATAAGTTTAGAACACAAAATCTTGTGGTAAGAAACAATTCATCGCCGGCTATAGAAACGTTGGAACCAACCAATGTAGTGTATAAATTTAAATGCTCTATGGGAGAATGTAACACGGAAAATAATACATTCATTGGGCATACAACGGCAACGATGTCCCGCCGGATAACCATGCATCTAAATAATACTAATTCCATATATAAACATTTGATAAAAGAACATAACTGCCTCCCTCTCCAATCTTAGAAAGATCCCCGTTGACAACATAAAATGTACACAACATGAAAATAATATGTAAAAAATAAAAATTCTCGAAACGTCATGTATTAGAACCCTTCAACCGACTATAAATGATATTGCATTCGAGAAAAGCAGTAACGTTCTAAAATTCTTGCGTAGTTCGTAGTGGACGGACTTTGTTAACAGTGTTCAACAACTTTCTAATTTTAATACTCGAGTTTTGAATCGACTTTTCATCGACTCTATATATTTTAACTTATCACATAACACCGTTTTTTAGTTTTCACTTTTAATTCTCATTTTTGCTCTTTCGCACTTTTACTTCAACACCTGAAGATGATTCGTGAACGATTCGAAAGCGCTTGTGACTACAACAATTATGTAACTTTTATTAATATTTCTGATTTTGATATAAAAACAGCATACAGAAATTCGAAAAATAGAAAAGGATCATAAAGTATCTCCTCTCCGTTGCATTTAATAATATTTGCTTAAATGAAAAAAAAAATGCTGCCTAAATATACCAATTTCATATATATATATATATATATATATATATATATATATATATATATATATATAGTTTCAATATATGTATCCATGAAGTTGTTTTTACCGCAGTTACATTGAAAAGCAACTTAATGAATATTAACTAATTTGAATATTTCTTTAAAAAACAGCGTTCATTAATTAATTATTCATTTTTCTGGTTTCTTATTTGATAATTGATTTCATTTAACTTTTACGTTTAATTCTTTTATGCATTATTTCTACATTCTGCATAATGTCGTAGCATGCAGGATAAAACATTGTA